>NC_053392.1:155292439-155592439 GCF_905171765.1 Bufo bufo | reverse complement strand
CAAAAATGTAAAAAAATTAGCAATTTTCTAAATTTCAATTTCTCTGCCTTTAAAACAGAAAGTGATACCTCATAAAATATTTATTACTTAACATTCCCCATATGTCTACTTTATGTTGGCATCATTTTGCAAATGTCATTTTATTTTTTTAGGACGTTAGAAGACTTAGGCCCCTTTCACACGGGCGAGATTTCCACACGGGTGCAATGCGTGAGGTGAACGCATTGCACCCGCACTAAATCCGGACCCATTCATTTCTATGGGGCTGTGCACATGAGCGGTGATTTTCACGTATCACTTGAGCGTTGCGTGAAAATCGCAGCATGCTCCTCTTTGTGCGTTTTTCACGTAACGCAGGCCCCATAGAAATGAATGGAGTTGCATGAAAATCGCAAGCATCCGCAAGCAAGTGCGGATGCAGTGCAAATTTCACACACGGTTGCTAGGTGACGATCGGGATGGGGACCCGATCATTATTATTTTCCCTTCCCTTATAACATGGTTATAAGGGAAAATAATAGCATTCTAAATACAGAATGCATAGTACAATAGGGCTGGAGGGGTTAAAAAAAATAAATATTAATTTAACTCACCTTAATCCACTTGTTCGCGCAGCCGGCATCTCTTCTGTCTTGTTCTGTGAGGAATAGGACCTTTGATGACGTCACTACGTTCAACACATGGTCCATCACATGATCCATCACCATAAACTGATGTAACACCCCATATGTGGCCGTAAACTACTGTACGGGCACACAGTAGAGCGTTGAAGAAAAGGAACGCCATATGGTTTTTGGAAGGCAGATTTTGCTGGACTGGTTTTTAGATGTCATGTCCCTCTGATGCACCCTTACAGTAGAAACTCCCAAAAAGTGACCCCATTTTGGAAACTAGGGAATAAGGTGGCAGTTTTATTGGTACTACTTTGGGGTACATATGATTTTTAATTGCTCCATATATTATATTTTATTATATTACGTTTTTTGTGAGGCAAGGTAACCAAAAAATGGTTGTTTAAACCGTATTTATTTTTTATTTTTTACAACATTCATCTGACAGGGTAGATCATGTTCTATTTTTATAGAGCAGGTTTAATCGCGAATATATTACACTGCCGATTTTCGCAATCAAGTAAATAATGACTGGAGATCGTGAATTCTCGAATTTGCAAATTTATGGCGAATATTCGGCCAAAAATGTGCAAAATATTGCAAATTTGAATATTGCCTATGCTGCTCATCACTACTAACAAAAGGGATGATTCCATGGTGAGTACTTTGTTCTTCTTTATGATAAGGAATAACAGCCTTATAAATTGAGCTGCATGGTTCTTAACTGTTAGCTTAGGGCTCTTCAACACTTGCGTTCTTTTCTTCCGGCATAGAGTTCCGTCGTCGGGGCTCTATGCCGGAAGAATCCTGATCAGTTTTATCCTAATGCATTCTGAATGGAGAGAAAATACTGCAGCATGCTGCGCTTTTTGCTCCGGCCAAAAATCCTGAACACTTGCCACAAGGCCGGATCCGGAATTAATGCCCATTGAAAGGCATTAATCCGGATCCGGCCTTAAGCTAAACGTCGTTTCGGCGCATTGCCGGATCCGACATTTAGCTTTTTCTGAATGGTTACCATGGCTGCCGGGACGCTAAAGTCCTGGCAGCCATGGTAAAGTGTAGTGGGGAGCGGGGGAGCAGTATACTTACAGTCCGTGCGGCTCCCCGGGCGCTCCAGAGTGACGTCAGGGCGCCCCACGCTCATGGATGACGTGTCGCATGGATCACGTCATCCATGCGGATGGGGCGCCCTGACGTCATTCTGGAGCGCCCGGGGAGCCGCACGGACTGTAAGTATACTGCTCCCCACTACTGCTATGGCAGCCAGGACTTTAATAGCGTCCTGGGTGCCATAATAACACTGAACGCATTTTGATCCGTCTTCAAATGCTTTCAGTTCACTTGCGTTTTTCCGGATCCGGCGTGTAATTCCGGCAAATGAAGTACACACCGGATCCGGACAACGCAAGTGTGAAACCAACCTTAAATGGAGATTCACCTACTACAAACATTTATAAAATATTTGCAGGATATGTTATAAATGTCAGATGGGTTGGGATCACACCTCTGACCCCTGTTTCAGAGTAGAGGGCTGCATTTATTGGTAGATGAAATGAAGAGCTGACTTACAATGTCCCTGCCTCCACATATTCCTTAGGGCTCATGCACACGACCGTTGTTGTTTTGTGGTCCGTTTTTCATGGATTCATTGTTCCGTATCTGAGTTTTTTTTTTTTCTCTGATTTAAGTCCTCTTCTAGTCCGTTATTCAACAAAACATATCCATATACGATCCGTTTTTTGTGGATCGGAAACAGTAACTTATTAATCAACAAACACATGAGCAATATGGGCTGGGTATAACATTTCTACAGTATGGATCCGCAAAATACAGATGACAGACGGATGTGTTCCGTGTGCGTTCCGCATTTTTTGCGGACCCATTGACTTGAATGGGGCCTCTGACCGTGATTTGCGGACAATAATAGGACATGCACTACTTTTTTGAGGAACGGAAATGCTGAAACTGAATGCACACGGAGTACATTCCATTGTTTTTGCGGACCCATTGAAGTGAATGGTTCCGCATATAGTCAACAAAAAAAGTTATGGAAGGGGAAAGAAAATGCGTTTGTGTGCATGAGCCCTTAGGCCTCTTTCACCCGAGCATGACGGATTAGGTCCGGATGCATTCAGGGTGCGTTCAGTGAAGCTCACACCATTTTGCAAGCAAGTTCAGTCAGTTTTGCCTGCAATTGCGTTCAGTTTTTTCCACGTGAGTGCAATGCGTTTTGATGCGTTTTTCACACACGTGATAAAAAAGGTTTGCAAACAACATCTTCTAGCAACCATCAGTGAAAAACGCATTGCATCCGCACTTGCTTCCTGATGCAATGCGTTTTTCACTGAAGCCCCATTCACTGCTATGGGGCCAGGGCTGCGTGAAAAAAGCAGAATATAGAACATGATGTGTTTTTCACGCAAAGCAGAACTGATGCGTGAAACAAAAAAAAGCTCATGTACACAGATCCATTGAAATGAATGGGTCAGGATTCAGTGCGGGCGCTATGCCTTCTCGTCATAAATTGCACCCACGCAGAAAACTCGCTTGTGTGAATTGGGCCTTAGGCCCCTTTCACACGGGCGAGTATTCCGCGCAGATGCGATGCGGGAGTTGAACACATTGCACCCGCACTGAATACCGACCCATTCATTTCTATGGGGCTGTTCACATGAGCGGTGATTTTCACGCATCACTTGTGCATTGCGTGAAAATCGCAGCATGCTCCTCTTTGTGCGTTTTTCACGTAACGCAGGCCCTATAGAAATGAATGGAGTTGCGTGGAAATAGCAAGCATCCGCAAGCAAGTGCGGATGCGGTGCGATTTTCACGCACGGTTGCTAGGAGACGATCGGGATGGAGACCCGATCATTATTATTTTCCCTTATAACATGGTTATAAGAGAAAATAATAGCATTCTGAATACAGAATGCATAGTAAAACAGCGCTGGAGGGGTTAAAAAAAACTAAAAAAATATTTAACTCACCTTAATCCACTTGATCGCGCAGCCCGGCATCTCCTTCTGTCTTCATCTGATCTCTGTGCAGCAATAGGACCTGTGGTGACGTCACTCCAGTCATCACATGATCCATCACATGATCCATCACATGATCTTTTACCATGGTGATGGATCATGTGATGACCGGAATGACGTCACCAAAGGTCCTGTTGCTGCACAGAGATCAGATGAAGACAGAAGGAGATGCCGGGCTGCGCGATCAAGTGGATTAACCACTTGCCGTCACGGTAACGCCGATAGGCGTCCGGACGGCAGCGCTCTCAGGTCTCAGTGACGCCTATTGGCGTCACCTCGTGAGACCTGAGATTTCCTGTGAACTGTGAACAGTATTCAAGTTTAACTACAGCCTGCCAGCGCTGATCATTGGCTGGCAGGCTGTAGATTTTTAAAAGAACCAATCAAATAGGTATATCAGAAGCTATTTTGTAAATAGCGTCTGATATACCTGCTACCTGCTCCTCTGGTGGTCCCTTTTGCTTGGATCGACCACCAGAGGACACAGGCAGCTCTGTAAGTAGCACCAAGCACCAAACACACATTACACCCCCCTCTGTCACTTATTAACCCCTTATTAACCCCTGATCACCCCATATAGACTCCCTGATCACCCCCCTGTCACCCTCCTGTCATTGATCACCCCTCTGTAAGGGTCCCTTATCACCACCAGTTAGTTAGCTACTTGTTAGGTAGGTAGCCCACCGCACCGCAGTCACTGATTAGTCGCTGATTAGCGTCACCGCTGTCGCTAATCAGCACTAGTACTATATAGTATCTGTAAGTGATCAAGACTGATCACAATCAGATCTATATCAGTACATTAGGGTCACCTTAGGCTCTACAAAAAACTCAGTGTTCGCCCGATCAGGCCTGATCTTGTGCGCACACTTGCATTCAGTCCGCCCCACCGCAGTGACAGAAATGTTTTTTTTCTGATCACTGCAAAAACACAGTAAAATCGCTGCGGCGCTATAAAGATCACTTTTGAGCTTTTTGGATCTTTATTAGCAATCGCAGCTTTACTTCGCAAGCACTCCTTTTTACTAGGCAGTTGTGCTCTTTTTCCTGGGTAGTCTCAGAGGAATACCCCCTAAATTTAGTGAGCCCAAAATGTCAAAAAAGGGGTATTCCGCTGAAGAGGCCTACAGGATTCTGGCCCTGATGGATGAAAGCGATGGGGACGCCTCACCCGCTGAATCCAGTGGTTCAGAATATGAACCTGTAGACAGCAGTGGCACTTTAACCGCTAGTGAAGATGATGAGGTTAAGGTCCCTGCTATGGTCAGGCGTACCCGACCCCATGTCAGTGTTCTGCATACCCCGCGTGATGAGCCTCATTTGCAGCAGAGTGGTGCTAGTGCTGATCTTTTTTATGGTGCGGCATACACCAGCAGCGCAGCACATCCTGGACCTTCTACCAGCACTGCCGTATTCCCTGGTGAAGTGGCGAGCACCAGAAGGGCAGTTCAAGCTGGTACGGTGGCACGTGCAGTAACTCCCCCGTCGCAGCCACCACATTCACAGGCCCATAGAGCCCTTAGTCTCCCAGAGGTACTGGCAAACCCAAATTGGCAATCCCCTGCTTCCACCGCACCAGTATTGCCCCCTTTCAGCGCCCAGTCTGGAGTTCGCGTTGAGACAGCTCATTTAGGATCAGCCCTTGAGTTTTTTGAGCTGTTCTTCACAGCGGATCTCTATGACTTAGTTGTGGCAGAAACCAACCGCTACGCCACACAGTATATAACCGCCAATCCGGAAAGCTTCTATGCCCAGCCTTTCCGGTGGAAACCAGTCACAGTTTCCGAATTTAAATATTTTTGGGCCTTATCCTCAGCATGGGTCTAACTAAAAAAAATGTATTGCGGTCCTATTGGTCTAAAGACTCAATACATTACATGCCCATGTTCTCTGCTGCTATGTCCAGGGCACGTTTTGAGGTCATCATGCGCTTTATGCTTTTCACTGACAATAAAACCTGTCATCCAAGAGGCCACCCTGCTTATGACCGGCTCCACAAAATCCGGCCCCTCATAGACCATTTGTCATCCAGGTTTGCAGATGTGTATACCCCCAATCAGAACATCTGCATAGACGAGTCCCTTGTACATTTTACCGGGCGCCTTGGCATCAAACAGTACATCCCCAGCAAACGCGCTCGGTATGGGGTCAAACTGTATAAGCTCTGTGAAAGGGCCACAGGCTATACATATCGTTTTAGGGTCTATGAGGGAAAAGACTCAAAACTGAAGCCGGTCGGATGCCCTGACTACCTGGGGAGCAGTGGCAAGATTGTCTGGGACTTGGTGTCACCCTTACTCCACAAGGGGTACCACTTATACGTAGACAATTTTTACACAAGCGTGGCCCTCTTTCGGCATTTACAAATAGTCGGAATTCGATGCTGTGGCACCGCGCGACCTAGTTCCCGGGGCTTCCCCCAACGGCTCGTTAATACCCGACTTGCACGGGGGGAGAGGGCTGCCTTGTGTGACCAAGAACTGCTCGTGGTGAAGTGGAGGGACAAGAGGGACGTTTACCTTTTGTCCACCATTCACGCAGACACGACTGTACAAATTGAAAGGGCAACTAGAGTCATTGAGAAACCCCTCTCTGTCCACGACTATAACCTTCACATGGGAGGGGTGGACTTCAATGACCAGATGTTGGCTCCTTATTTAGTGTACCGCCGCACCAGATGCTGGTATAAGAAGGTGTCTGTTAATTTAATTCAATTGGCTGTTTATAATAGTTTTGTTCTCTACAGTAAGGCTGGGAGAACGGGATCCTTCCTAAAATTCCAGGAAGAGATCATTTCGGAACTCCTGTATCCAGGAGGGTCCGTGTCCCAAGTCCCTGATGTAGTTAGCCGGCTACATGACAGACACTTCCTGAGTGTCTATCCTGGTACCCCAACTCACCGTTCCCCAAGAAAAAGATGTTGTGTCTGTAGCAGGGCTGGAATAAGGTGTTACACCACCGTTTTTTGTCCTGACTGTCTGGACCAGCCTGCCCTATGCATAGGGGAGTGTTTCCGCAAGTACCACACACAGGTACACTATTAGTGTAGGGATCGCGTGACACAGGACAGGCACAAAGGGGTCTTAGGGCCCATATGCTCAATATAAGGAGAATAGCAGAAACTCCTAATGCTGGCCATACATGTAATGATTGTGGAGACCCTCAAATGCCAGGGCAGTACAAACACCCCACAAATGACCCCATTTTGGAAAGAAGACACCCCACGGTATTCGCTGAGGGACATATTGAGTCCATGAAAGATTTAACTTTTTGTCACAAGTTAGCGGAAAGGGAGACTTTGTGAGAAAAAAATAAAAAATAAAATTTCCGCTAACTTGTGCAAAAAAAAAAAAATCTTCTATGAACTCACCATGCCCCTCACGGAATACCTTGGGGTGTCTTATTTCCAAAATGGGGTCACATGTGGGTTATTTATACTGCCCTGGCATTTTAGGGGCCTAAAGCGCGAGAAGAAGTCTGGAATCCAAATGTCTAAAAATGCCCTCCTAAAAGGTACTCATTGGAATTTGGGCCCCTTTGCGCACTTAGGCTGCAAAAAAGTGTCTCACATGTGGTATCGCCGTACTCAGGAGAACTAGGGCAATGTGTTTTGTGGTGTATTTTTACATATACCCATGCTGGGTCAGATAAATATCTCTGTAAATGACAACTTTTTAATTTTTTTTATACAAAGTTGTCAATTTACAGAGATATTTCGCTCACCCAGCATGGGTATATGTAAAAATACACCCCAAAACACATTGCTCTACTTCTTCTGAGTACGGCGATACCACATGTATGACACTTTTTTGCAGCCTAGGTGCGCAAAGGGGCCGAAATTTCAATGAGTACCTTTAGGATTTCACAGGGCATTTTTACACATTTGGATTCCAAACCACTTCTCACGCTTTAGGGCCCCTAAAATGCCAGGGCAGTATAAATACCCCACAAGTGACCCCATTTTAGAAAGAAGACACCCCAAGGTATTCCGTGAGGGGTATGGTGAGTTCATGTAAAATTTTATTTTTTGTCACAAGTTAGTGGAATATGAGATTTTGTAAGAAAAAAATAAAAATAATCAATTTCCGCTAACTTGTGCCAAAAAAAAAAAATATCTTCTATGAACTAGCCATGCCCCTCACGGAATTCCTTGGGGTGTCTTTTTTCTAAAATGGGGTCACTTGTGGGGTATTTATACTGCCCTGGCATTTTAGGGGCCCTAAAGCGTGAGAAGTAGTTTGGAATCTAAATGCGTAAAAATGCCCTGTGAAATCCTAAAGGTACTCATTGGAATTTGGGCCCCTTTGCGCACCTAAGCTGCAAAAAAGTGTCACACATGTGGTATCGCCGTACTCAGAAGAAGTAGAGCAATGTGTTTTGGGGTGTATTTTTACATATTCCCATAGTGTGTGTGAGAAATATCTCTGTAAATGACAACTTTTTTAATTTTTTTTATACTAAGTTGTCAATTTACAGAGCTATTTCTCTCATCCAGCATGGGTATATGTAAAAATACACCCCAAAACACATTGCCCTACTTCTTCTGAGTACGGCGATACCACATGTGTGACACTTTTTTGCAGCCTAGGTGCGTAAAGGGGCCGAAAGACCAACGAGTACCTTTAGGTTTTACAGGGTTGCTCACAATTTAGCCCCGCCCAAAATGCCAGAACAGTAAACACACCCCACAAATGACCCCATTTCGGAAAGTAGACACCCCAAGGTATTCACTGAGGGGCATAGGGAGTCCGTGGGAGATTTTTTTGGCCAGAAGTTAGCAGAAATGGAAACTTTATATATATTTTTTTCCTCAGAAAGTGTCATTTTCCGCTAACTTGTGAATTTTTTTTTTATCATACATGAACTCACCATGCCCCTCCGCGAATACTTTGGGGTGTCTTCTTTCTAAAATGGGGTCATTTGGGGGGTATTTATACTATCCTGGCATTCTAGCACCTCAAGAAACATGACAGGTGCTCAGAAAGTCAGAGCTGCTTCAAAATGCGGAAATACACATTTTTGTACAATAGTTTGTAAACGCTATAACTTTTGCGCAAACCAATAAATATACACTTATTGGATTTTTTTTTTATCAAAGACATGTAGCACAATAAATTCTGACACAAACTTGTATAGAAATGTAAATAAAAAATTTAAAAATACACTTTTTTTGAGAAAATTGCGGTCTTTTTTGATTAATATCAGAAAAACGAAAAATCTCAGCAGCAATCAAATACCACCAAAAGAAGGCTGTATTTGTGAGAAGAAAAGGAGGTAATATTCATTTGGGTGCCAAGTTGCATGACCGAGCAATAAACGGTTAAAGTTGTGAAGTGCCGATTTGTAAAAAAGGGCCTGGTCACTAGGGGGGTATAAACCATATAAGGGAAAATAATAGCATTCTGAATACAGAATGCATAGTAAAACATCGCTGGAGGGGTTAAAAAAAAATTTAAAAAAATTTAACTCACCTTAACCACTTAAAATAATAGCATTCTGAATACAGAATGCATAGTAAAACATCGCTGGAGGGGTTAAAAAAATAAAAATAAAATTGAACTCACCTTAACCACTTAAGGTCCTTAAGTGGTTAAGGTGAGTTAAATTTTTTGAATTTTTTTTTTAACCCCTCCAGCGATGTTTTAATATGCATTCTGTATTCAGAATGCTATTATTTTAAGTGGTTAAGGTGAGTTAATTTTTTTTTTAACCCCTCCAGCGATGTTTTACTATGCATTCTGTATTCAAAATGCTATTATTTTAAGTGGTTAAGGTCAGTTAAATTTTATATTTTTTTTTTAACCGCTCCAGCGATGTTTTACTATGCATTCTGTATTCAGAATGCTATTATTTTCCCTTATAACCATGTTATAAGGGAAAATAATACAATCTACAGAACACCGATCCCAAGCCTGAACTTCTGTGAAGAAGTTCGGGTTTGGGTACCAAACACGCGCGATTTTTCTCACGCGAGTGCAAAACGCATTACAATGTTTTGCACTCATGTGGAAAAATTGTGGGTGTTCCCGTAACGCACCCGCACATTTTCCCGCAACGCCCGTCTGAAAGAGGCCTTAGGCTTCTATGTGGGGAGCTGCACCCAGCTCTTTATTTGCATATGTGGTCATCACCGTCTGCTTTGGCTAAATATCTTCAAATATCCCTTAATGCATCTACAGTTGTACTATGTTTGGTAGCAATGACCCTCATATACGTGGGTAAATACAAATGTAAATCTCTCTTGGCTGAAACATTTCTAGTGAGATTTATTTTTCACTTCAGATAAAACAAATGGGGTTTTGATGTTCTGTTTGTCAAGTTGCTTTTTAGTTCCAGTCTACAAACAGTCAATAAAGAGTATTGAAATGTGTTCTTATGGAGGCGGCACAGTAATTTCAGCTTGAATGCACCTATTACCATGAAAGAATATTCTCCTGAGATGAATTGACTAGTCAGCCATGAATCTATAGGAAAAAATAATTTTAATAAACAAGCGAGAACAGTACCAGGCAGGAAATTATGGAACAAGGGCCAAACAAAAGATTTGTTAGTGCAATGCTTCAGTTTATAATGGAGCCATGACAGCAATCCCATTTACACTTTCAAACACTGACAGGCTCCATTGACCTTAATGTGGTCCATCTGGTTACCAGTATTTTTTACAGCAAGAACAGTACAATTAAAAATACCAGAAAGCCTGAGGGAACAGAATTAATAACACACATTAGAAGGTTAGGTTGCGATTCAAGACAGGCATGTGATATGCTAGTCTTGATAGGCCCTGTGCTACTGGAGGAGGCATTTTATCCCATGAGTAATGTAAAAAATAAAAATAATATAGTACATGACAACCTCTTTCTAACAAAGCTAGAACCAGCCCTGTACCTCACATGGATCCAAAGATCTCCCCATTTATTGCTCTGCTAGATTTACATCAAGCTGGTAGCTCAAGGGGAGTGTCTTTACTGCTGCAGCTCAGGGGGCGTGTCCATGCTGTACCTATCACAGCTCAAGAGGCAGTTAAAGGATAAAACTGAGCATGTGCGGCCATCTCAGTGAGCAGGACAAAGAAATAAGAAAAAAACTAACAGCAGGTGGTGATATACAGATACATTTTATTGGATAACTCAGTGGCTAAATGTTTAATTACATGCAATTACAAAACGATTCAGATCCAGGTGCTGGTTTGAAAACTGTAGAGTATTTTTTGTGGGACAATCCCTTTAATTAATGATTAAGAGAATGCCTCATCATAAATTACATGCCTTCACAGGCAATCTGTGTGCCAGATTAAAATCGACGGCAGCTCATAAATGCTGTTGATTTCACTCATTATTCATGGCAGTTTCTGGTGTATATAATGATAAATATTCTGGGACGGATGGCCCCGCCCTTTCCATGTCCCCTCCTGAAGCCTGATGAGGGTGGCATGAAAATGCCAGTTGCAAATTAAAAGTTGCAATGGCATGTAAAAAGTCACTCTGCAAAAAAGGGGGTTAGTCAGCACCTCCCAGTGCGCAGGTGCACGCTGCCATGGCAAAGACCTAGAGGGGAAAAAAAAGACAATGCAGCAGCACCCTGCAAATCAGATAAAGTACAACAATGCCATAGTCACAAAAATAATGATTACAAAAATAATGGTGCTAATGCTACGCTTATTTATAAAGTGAGATGCTTGGCCAATGCATTTTGTACAAAACCATCTGAGCCCGTCTGCCGTACGTCAAGGCGATCTCTGTTAGACGGGTCCTAACACTAAATACTACCTGTTATGAGCCATAATGACCGCCATAAAATTCAGGGAGTGTTGGATCCACATGCATGTTGGGTCTACTCTGCCTTTTTCCATTTTTTGTGCCATAATCGCCTCCATTACAAGGGATGCAGGTACCAACATGCATGCCGAGCCCACTCTATGTAAAAAGTCACAAAACTGAGTGATAAATTCCCCATCCCTCCCATTACAGTAATAATTATTTTATTTTAATTATGGTTTTTATACATTTTACACATTTATACATTCATCATATGCAATGTATTTAGAAATGTAAAAGAACAGTGCTGAATATGTGAAGTAAAGACAAGATTACCTCAGCAAGTTACAACAGAGTTTGGCAGTGATGAGTCAGGAAAAAACAATTTTGGCTGGTTACTTTCATTAACGATGGTCACCCAACTCACATGTTCCACATGTTGGAGGACAAAGAGTCTATCAGATGTTTATCAGATCACGCTGTTGTGCTTCTGCATTTTAAGGGTCGACCTCTATTATGCTATGTTCACACTTGTCACAGGCGACCTGTTTATAATTAAAACTATGATGCTCTGCTGGATCCATGGATTCTATGACAAATTCCAACAACTCCCATCAGAAACGATTGACCTAAAATGGGGTCTGTGAGGGTTTTCTCATAGTATCCGTAATTTAAATGGTAAAACATGGCTAGATGCTGTGGTACTGCATGAGTTAATTTTCCTTTTGCTTTGTGATCAGTTGCTTGACTAATCAGCTAATCAGCTCTCCGGTATATAATGGGCTGTTCTGCCTCTTGCCTTAGAAATAGGTTCCTCTAGCTTGCTAGATCCTGTAAATGTGCTATAATCACTGTCTGCCTCTGTACCAATCTCTGCCTGATTCTTGAATTTTGACTCTCTGCTGTCTGACCTGACCCGTGCCTGTTCACCATAGTGATCCTGTGCCACCTACCCTGGCCTTTGGCTGCTTCACACAGATACACAGAGACTACTCCAAGCATGGGCGTCCAGGTGCATTCCCTGCAGTAAAAATCAGAACTTTATATAGAGCACAACCTTTTTTGGTCTGGGGGCCGCATTGTCACATCACTTTATTTCAAGGGACCGCAAAAAAAAGGTTAATCAATGCTCGTCAGTTTTCCCTCATTCAGTTCAATTTATCTGTAGCATATTCCTGATTACACAGGGAGCAGGGGTGCACCACCAATGAGGTGAGGTGATTGCCTCAGGCAGCACCAGGTAGGGGCAAGAGGGGGGCAGCAGCAGGGGGGTTATCTGTTTCTACAGTATAGTATTGGGAAGCACAGTGGGCACAGTATGTGGCGCTGTATTGCCCTGTATGTTTTGTAGCTCTATATGTAATGTTGGAATGGGAAGGGGTTAGGTTAAGAAATTGTTATTGCTGGGGTTGAGGTGCCGTTTCAGTTTTCCCCTCAGGCAGCAGAAAGGCTACGTGCACCCTTGTTGCATGATCAGCTGTTTCTGCCCAGCAGGACAGGGGCCTTATGCGGGCCGCGGGTTGTGCACCCCTGATATACAGGTTAAGGGGTCAAAACCAGGGAGACACCAGGATAACACCCTTAGGTTTAGCCTAAAGCCAAATCTGTTGGTTGGCAGGATGGTTCCATTACCATTTTCCCTAACAGATAGACTGGGTGCACTGTCTAAGGGTCAGCTTTAGCCTAGATTCACATATGCTTTTGTATAGCCAGATTGATTGGGCTGCGCATTGCCGAATCTCCATTGACTACAATGGGATCTGATTGGGAGGCTTTCAGATATAAATGCTGGCTTTTGGCCATGCAGGACTTTTTGTCTGGCAGCATTTATACTGGTAAGTAGCCGGATCCATGTCGGATCCTGCTTTATCCACAGGATAGGGGATAACTATTAAATTGATGGGGTCCTACCACTGGGACCCCCGTAAATTATGTGAACAGGAGCCCTGTACCCCATGGAACACCCCAAAATTAACGGAGGGCATGTGTGACGTGCGCAGCCACTCCATTCATTTGTATGGGAGTTCCAGAGATAGCTGAGAGCTGTACTCTTGCTATCTCCAGAACTCCTTTAGAAATGAATGGAGCATCCGCACCCATGCCCAAGTAGCTGCTCCATTCACTTTGGGCATTTCCACGGAGTATGGGGCCCCTGTTTTTGTGATCAGTGGGGATCCCAGCAGCAGGACACCCACCAATGTAATGGTTATTCCCTATACTGTGGTTAGGAGATAACTTTATATAACTAAATACCCCTTTAACCCCAAAGGGATATGATCATTAAGGTAATCCTTAGATTGCATTTCCCAGAAGATTCACAATTTGACAGCCAAACAGGACACAGCCAGGGGCATACATAGAAATCATGGGGCCCCATACCAAAGCTCAGAATTAGACCCCGTCTCCCAATAAAAAGTACATTTATTATAGTTGTTTAGAGAGGGTGTGGAATGTTAGTGTAATATTGATGAAGAAAACTGCATTCATTGAGAAAAGTGTATTTAGGGGTCTTTATTGTGCTTTTTAAAACTGTTTATGTGTATTATGTTTGCAGTATCCACACATAGCATTGTAAGGGTTAAAATGGTGGAATTAGAACTAGCTCCAATCCTGAGAGTTGAAGTAGTGTGCTACACCAACAGATGATGGTGCAGGCTCAGTTTCTGAGCCTTTGCCGTCACAGCTCTGTACATGTACATAGCAGAGCAGGAAGAGTTTGGGAATGGATCGCCCCTTCAGAACTTGAAGCTTAAGTGGGGGTGTTGTATTTTTATTGGAGGTGTTTATGAGGGAAGGGTTGCAATATGTCTATGGCAGAGATAATGTGTGCCTTGCACTTACAGTAAACTATTACCACTAGTGCAAGCCACACCCTATATTCCTCTCCTCCACATTGCAGCACAGTGTCTATTTACCCTGATGACATTCGCACAATGTGCTGACTACTGCAGGTACATCTGCTGGGTGCTGGGAGTCAGGGGAACTTTTAACTTTTCCAATACATATGCTTCAGCATCCAGAGGGGAGGTCAGGTGGTAAGGAGGAGGGCAGAAATCAGGAGGAGGACAGGGGCCCATTCTTATCGGTCTATGAGCAGCATTTATTCAGGTCAGAAAGGGGGCAGAGCCATGTAGCCTATCTGGTCCCCCCCAACCACACGGGCCCCATATCCACTGCATGGTCTGCCTCCATTGACGGCCCCTGGACACAGGTGTGAAGACAAGACTGGAACAAGGTCCTAGGGCTGGTACATGAAGCTAGTACAGGGACACATGACTGGAACATGGAGACACAGCATAATCAGATAGAGCTAGTTCAGAACTCAAAGGGCAATGAGGAACCAAAAAGTGAGACATGGGTATAGTCCAGGAACAGTCCAAGTTGGAACCAGGAGAACAACAGGAAGCAAGAGTTCAGGAACCAAGAGCAAGGTCAGGAAGCGTCCATGAGCAAGGCAATGAAGAGTCCAGGGGACAAGATCCTGGAGCAAGCAATCCAGGAAACATGGAACCAGGTGGCTTGAGGTGGAATTCATTAAAATAGAACTGTGCTCTAGCCTAATACTCAGGCAAGGATCTGGAAGCATTTACCTACTTAAATAGGCCACCAAGATCTACTGTCCAGCTGCCATGTTGAGTGAATGTTCTTCCTAGCTCTGACAGCAGCATGCTCTTGTTGTCTAGCAAATCTCCACACCCACTGAGGGCATGTAAGTGGACAGTGCTGGCTGGAGTGGGTAGCACTGGGTACAGTGCCATGAGCACTCTTTGATATTGCTCTGGAGGGCTCAACATGGTTGTACATCACACAAACAGCTAATTAATTCTAATGGAAACTGTAGAAATCAAAAAAATAGGCTACTTTCACATTTAATATTTCCTGTATTGAGATCCGTCATAGGGAAAAAAATGCTTCAGTTTTGTCCTTATTCATTGTCAATGGGGACTAAACATAACTGACTAGAACGGAATGCTCAAATGCATTCCATTCCGTTTGGTTGCATTCTCATTGGGTGAATATTCGAGAATTTGTGATCTCCAGTCATTTATTTTCTTGATTGTGAAAATTGACAATCGGAAAATTCACGACAAATATTCACGATAGGAAAATTCACGATCAACACTACTCCTAAAGTCAAAGATATTGCAGCCTTCTCATTGGCCCACAAGCAAGAAGCAGTGAGGGCTCATGGGTACTGATGAAAAAAAATCTAGAATATTTGCGATTACGAAGAAATAGCACTATAGTCTAGATGTTGTGCCAATATTCGCGATAAAAATTAGCGATTAGAATATTCGCGATCAACACTATTTATTAGCAAAGATATTGCAAACATAAAAAATATGGATTTTCTTTAGTGCCATAAGCCTGCTTGTGCACACTTTTAAACCAAACAGTGTGGGGCTTTATCTTTGGTCTAGTGACACTAAGGGAGATTTATTATACATACTGTAAATTACAGTCAATATTACCTAAAGAGGGGAAATTGCTCGCAAATGTGTAAATAATTTAAAACAAGTTCTTATTATTTGCTAAATGTATTAAACTCAGTGGATAACATGTTACATTAGTTATATCCAATGCTTCCATAAAATTACAGGGTTGTGTTAAGAATTATATAGGCAATTGATACCAAATGTACTTTTTGAGCCAGCCCTTAATTCAAACTGTATATATTCTTGGCATGTTACATCTAGAGCGAGTGTCTAGACCGAGAAATGCTGGATGTTTTTAATCTTTGCTGTTCATAGAATTAGCTTTGTAATCCGAAACTACTGTTCTAAGTATAGCACCAAATAATGACAGGTGTGGCTGTCAGGACTCCATGCGTGCATTTCTCTGTGCTGTCATTTACAATTGTCTTAGCTGTGAGATGGTTAATGCAAAATCTCAGAAGATTTATACCTCATGATGCCTCTATTTTATCTATCAAATATGTGTGACAGACAGTAGTCTAAGGCCTCATGCACACAACAGTATTTTTTCACGGTCCGCAAAACGGGGTTCCGTTGTTCCATGATCCTTTTCCGTTTTTGTTTCCGTGTGTCTTCCTTCATTTTTGGAGGATCACCAGACATGAAAAGTGAAAAAAAAAATCTAAGTCAAGTTTGCCTTGCAAATGATAGGAATAAAACGGACACAGATCACGGACGCGGATGACAATCTTGTGTGCCTCCGTGTTTTTTCACGGACCCATTGACTTGAATGGGTCCGCGAACCGTTGTCCGTGAAAAAAATAGGACAGGTCATATTTTTTTGACGGACTGGAAACACGGATCACGGACGCGGATGACAAACGGTGCATTTTCAGAGTTTTCAACGGACCCATTAAAAGTCAATGGGTCCGCAGAAAATCACGGAAAACGGAACAACGGACACGGAACACAACAACGGTCGTGTGCATGAGGCCTTAGAATGAATGGTTTATGTTAGGCTAGATTTAAAGATTTATGGGGTCATTTGTCAAACTGTTGTAAAATATAACTGGCTTAGTTGCCCATAGCAACCAATCAGATTCCACCTTTCATTTTCCAAAGGCGCTGATAAAAATGAAAGGTGGAATTGGATTGGTTTCTATTTGCAACTAAGCCAGTTAATTGGCAAAATTAATTTGGCAAAATTGGCTGACCGATTTGGGTCCAGATTTATTCTACAGTACCAATATCAAAATGCTCGAATTGGCCTGAAAATTTGGCTATAAAACTTTAAAGTCTCCTAGGACTCATATTTTTTCTTTGTCTCCCACTTTTTATAAAAAAAAATTTTTCATTCTCTTAATCTCTCTCCCCAAAATTCACCCGAATTAAATGGCCAAAAATAATTGAATCACTCATCTCTAGTTAGGTTAGAAATTAAATGGTCACCAAAGATATCCGAGATGACTTTTCAACTAAGCGCTTACAATTAGAGATGAGCGAGTTGATTCGTTACGAATCTCAGCTTTTTTTTCGGAAACAAAGCAAATCAGAATTATTTCTGGTTCACTTCGGACAAATACTGTAAAACGGCATGTAGCGCCATAATAGTGAGAGTTTGAGAGCTGGAAAAAGCACCAGGGAGAAGACTAAGGCTGGTTTCACACGGGCGTTGCGGGAAAAGGTGCAGGTGCGTTGCGGGAGCATGCACGATTTTTCCGCGCGAGTGCAAAACATTGTAATGGGTTTTGCACTCGCGTGAGAAAAATCGCGCATGTTTGGTACCCAAACCCGAACTTCTTCACAGAAGTTCGGGCTTGGGATCGGTGTTCTGTAGATTGTATTATTTACCCTTATAACATGGTTATAAGGGAAAATAATAGCATTCTGAATACAGAATGCTAAGTAAAATAGGGCTGGAGGGGTTAAAAAAAATATATACATTTTTTTATATCACCTTAAACCAATTGTTCGCGCAGCCCGCATCTCTTCTGTCTTTAACTGTGAGCAATAGGACCTTTGATGTCACTGCATTCATCACATGGTCCATCACATGATCCATCACCATGGTAATGGATGATGTGATGAGCGTAGTGACGTCATCAAAGGTCCTATTGCTCACAATTAAAGACAGAAGAGATTCCGGCTGCGCGAACAAGTGGATTAAGGTGAGTTAATTTATTTATTTTTTTAACCCCTCCAGCCCTATTTTACTTATATTCAGAATGCTATTATTTTCCCTTATAACCATGTTATAAGGGGAAATAATAATGATCGGGTCCCCATCCCGATCGTCACCTAGCACCCGTGCGTGAAAATCGCTCCGCATCCGCACTTGCTTGCGGATGCTTGCAATTTTCACGCAACCCCATTCACTTCTATGGGGCCTGCGTTGCGTGAAAAACGCAGAATATAGAGCATGCTGCGATTTTCACGCAACGCACAAGTGATGCATGAAAATCACCGCTCGTGTGCACAGCCCCATAGAAATGAATGGGTCATGATTCAGTGCGGGTGCAATGCGTTCAACTCACGCATCGCATCCGCGTGAAATACTCGCCCGTGTGAAAGGGGCCTAAGGGCGCTCACATTACCCAAAGAGGAACTGGGGGGGAGGGCTTGCCCTGATTGGCTCACAGACTGACAGACAGCCTGTATGAGCCAATCAGTGGGGAATCAAGCAGGGAGGTGCCCTAGCAGACCGAGCAGAACATCATTATGTACTCGACCTGTGACCAGAGGGGTGTCTGGGTATCAAAGTGTGACACAATCTTTTTAGGGGGCCATTCTACCTTCAATCTTCTCTAGTGCTAGGGACAGATTAGGGCTGGGAAGAGGAAGAATTGGGGAGTCTAGGGGATTTGAGTCGGGAAAGCTCAGGGATTGGCATGGGCAGTGAAAAACTGAGGCTGGGGCTGCCTGGGAGTTGTATTGTGCCCTTTACTAGCCGTTAAACCTCCATAGAACAGCTACAGCTGCAGAACATCTAATTAGTCTCTGCCTGCAGAACATGTCATCACATGCTATCAGAAGTTTTTGTTTGATTGTCAGTTGAACGGAAAATCTGCAGTTTTTTCCCCCTCAGACTTGAAGTCACTAGCGCTACACATACTTGACAGTGCGCAATCACCGCATATTTTATTATCAGAGCATGATATCCATGCACGAACATGCTGCATTTTAGCGGAAGTATTGTAAGGAAATAATGCCCTCTGTTGCTGCCGAGCATTTTTTTGCAGTTTTACTTAATCATATACGTTGTTTTTAAGGGCCTTGTCCTTGTATTTCTGCCACAGCAGTAACGCCCTTTTCCTGGTAAACAAATACATTTACACCCGACGCTGAATACCCACCGCCGTGGTTACTCTGTTTTTTATACGCTTCATTTTTGTTGTGGTGTGGGGGAGGGGTTGAGGACAGATTACTGTTTCGGTTCTGGTCAGGAATGTTGATACACTGCTCCGAATTTGAGAATACGTGCACGGTGAGAAATAGCACTGACACTCTGGTTAAGGTCAAAGCATAACTCCACTTTATTTGGGTGGGACTCAACATTATATACCTCTCTGGTAGGTGAGGGCGTGAGTCTTTCATGATTGGTTTAGCCTAGGAATGTAAAGCAGGAAATAGGTTTCAAGACATACCAGTTTTGGCTGCAGGGGCGTTCCCAACAGTTTTAAGTATTTGCTACAACTAGTTTCAAGCATACAATGTATACTGGGCGTTGTCTCTCTGACGGACACCATTCTGTTACACAAGCAAGTGTCCATTTTATCAATACATTCCATAACATTACCAACAATTGAGCACTGTATAGGCACATCAGTCAGTGTGGAACCCATACATTTCTGTCATCAGTCAAGCAGAAATTGCTGTCACCTGCGTAAAAAACAGTAACTCCATTTTGCTGGTAGATGGGGGATGAGTGAACACAAACTTTACAGGTTCGGTGTTCGAGTGGTGTAGGAATTCCATTACGGATTCCGTTATAACGGAATATAATGCAATTCGTAGACGGAATGCAAAACGTAAGCCTTTAAGAGGCATTCCGTTTTGATCCGTCATAATAGAAGTCTATGGCCAAGCATAATGAATCTGTCTGATTTCCGTTATGCAGGACTTTATTTTCCATCCTGCAGAATTTTTTGTTAATTTATTAAAAAGAAAAAAGAAAAATCTTGCATGTACATAAGTATTCCGACCCTTGACTATGACACTAGAAATTTAGCTCTGGGGGCCTCCCACTTCACTTGATCATCTTTGAGCTGTTTTTACACCTTGAAGTCCACCTGTGGTAAATTCAGTTGATGGACATGATTTGTAAAGATACATCCTTGTCTCTGAGTAGAAAAGAACAACCTATAGCGCTCAGAGACCGGAATGTGTGGAAGCACAGACCTGGAGAAGGGTGCAAAAATGTATGCTGCACTGAAAGTTCCCAAGAGCTCAGTGACCTCATAATTCTTTAATGGAAGAAGTTGGGAACAACAAGGACTCTTTCTAGAGTTGGCTGCCCTGCCAACCTAATCAGAGGATAAGGGTCCTGGTAAGAAAGGTGGCCAAGCTCCAAATATCCTGTGTGCATATAGGAGAACCTTCCAGAAGGTTAGCCATCGCTGCAGCACTCCATCAGTCTGGGTTTTATGGCCGAAAAGAAGACTCTCCTCAGTAAAAGACACATGAAAGGACTTTCCGACTGTGAGAAACAAGATGCTCTGGACTGATGAAACAAAGATTGAACTTTTTGGCCTTAGTTCTAAGCATCATTTCTGGAGGAAACCAGCCCAATGACCTGCTCAATAGCATCACTACCGAGAAGCATAATGGTGGCAGCATCATGCTGTGGGTATGTTTTTCAGCGGCTGGGACAGGGAGACCGGTCAGAATTGAGTGAAATCTGAATGGAGCAAAGTATAGACATATTCTTAGTAAAAACTTGATCTAGAGTGCCCTGGGCCTCGGACTGGGCTAAAGGTTCACCTTCTAACAAGACAATGACCCTAAAAACACAGCCAAGACAATACAGGAATGGCATAGTGACTACTCTGTGAATGTCTTTAAAGAGGACCTTTCAAGGGTCAGGACATTATAATATAACTAGTGGATTCTGGTATACTTATGGCATATTACAGCTCTTGCTATTTTCTGTATGCGCTTCTCCGTTCGCCCGCTGTGCCCCCCGTTTACTTTTCCCGCCTGACATTTAAATTCATACCACCAGTAAAGGGAGGAGGAGATGGCTCTGTTTCTCAATGGTCGTCTCCTTCTCCCTGGCTGTGAGCTGTCCAATTGCAGCGGAGAGCATCACAGCCAGGGAGAAAAACAGCTCACCTCACCTCCTACTGCAATAATCTATGATTAAATTATAATAATCACACCATCTATTTTCAGTAATAGATGCCTTAGAATTCACAAGCACTTCTGAGCCTTTGGCTGGGTTTCCACATTTAGGGAGTCATTTATTATACTGAAATACGTCTATATTAGGCGTTTTTTTTGGTGCAGATGGCGGGGCAATGGTTAACTGCATCAATATCTGCAACTTCACCCCGCTCACGCCAGGTCTAAAATTGTGGGCGGGGAAGGGGATGGACCAGTAGGCCTGTCTCATTTACCATTTTCTATGCCTGTTTCAGGCATAGAAAAGGTACTAAATGTAAGACAGCAAGGAAGCTGTCTTACATTTAGGACTAGCGCTGGATGCGGCAAAGTTATGGAGAGGCCTGCTCCCACTGGCGTGCCAAAGGGGGGGCAGATAGGGCGGTTAGTCCAGGGTGTTAGCTGTAGGGTGCAACCTGCGTGCCGGCACTCCAAGCAGTGAACTGTGAAAACACATTACTGTTCAGTAAATCATTTACTGAATGGCTCAGGCGGGATGAGCACAACCTGCAGTGCCAGAGAGATGGAGGTCACGTGGGCAGCGCTGCAAGGGGATTCATCAGCCACAGTATAAAGCAGAGCGCCCAGCAGTGCATTTGTATGGAGCGGGCTGAGGGGTGCCAGGGAAAGTACCTGCCCAGGATGCCAAATACCCTAGGCACACCACTGCCTGCACCTCTTCATAACCTTGGCATGTCCACCGCCAACTTAGGGCTTTATTAAGACCGTCGTCTAAAATGCCCCTTCGTTTTTTATGCAGTTTTTGAAGCTATAGCTTGTAACTGATCATAGACTGAGAAAATGTATTAAGGAAATGGTGAGTCATTGAATCCACCCATGGCTTTGGCTTCAAAAACTGTGAAAAAAAAAAACCTACACATGGAAACCCAGCCTAATGCTATGGCTTTATAAGACCAGTTGCATTAACTTCAATAATTTGCCTTTGAATCATTCAAGATGTCTTGTCCCTGTTTCTACTTATTGAAGAATGCCTTGTGCTATGAGGTAGAACACAAATATTTAGCTAAACCCTCCTCACTAAACCTTGCAGATTTGGAAGGGGTATTATGGTTTTGTAATATTGATGACCTATCATCAACTGATGATGGGTCATTTAGTATCAGATCGGTGGGGGTGTGACTCTGCACTCCACTGATCAGCTGTTTAAAGGGGCCGGAGCGCTCATGCGAGCACTGCAATCTCTGCAATGTTTACCTGCACGCCATCTACGTGGGATGAAGCTGTAATTACATTGCAACACCACTATAATGTAGATGGCGGGCAGGTAAACATTACAGAGGTTACAATGCTTGCATGAGTGCTGCAGTTTCTTTAAACAGCTGATCGGCGAGGGTGTTGGTAGCTGGGTTCCCACCAATTTGAGACTGATGACCTACCTTTCTTTGAGGATAGATCAGAAATTTCATGAAACCGGAATACAGTTTAACATCTGTTTATGTATAGATATTTGCCATTAGTGATGGACGAACATCAGCCGGGACGGTTCGCGAATGCACGTTCGTGATCAAATGTTCGCGAACCGCGCGTTTGCATCGCGCCCATTGACTTTAAAGCAGGCGAACCTGAAAAACCTTCAGGTCATATTTCCAGCAACCAAATACAAACTATGAGTACACAAATAGTCCCACAACATGGACAGTGATATACCAGATGGGGATCATTGGCAAAAATTCCCACAAAAAATATGTATTTTAATCAGGGGTCATTTTTATGCGTCTTAAAGAGAAACTCTCAAAAATGTGCCCTGCTGGAGCCTAGAAGAATTTTATTTCCTATCGATTTGATGTATACAAATGTGCAGCACTCCACGTTTTTGTATCCTGCAGAGTCCATTTAAAAAATGCATGCTTTAACGTAAAAAAAAAATTCTACCGTGGAACTGTATGGTGAACGGACGCCACTGTACGGCATCAGTCTGAGGCATCTGTTAACACATAAATTTTTGGTATGCATTAAATGGATGGAAAAAATAGGATGTGAACCCAGCCCTAGTGTCAGAATAAGCACCAAGACACAGCGGATCAGCGTGGCGGAGAGAGGAGGCCGCCATGTACTGACAGAGCGCTACCTGGTCCTGGTGGTCAGGGATGAGGACTGTGTTTCCCAAGGGCAATTTTTTACTGGGAAATAAAGGGCACAGTATAATAAACTAGAATATATATACTATAAAGATATTAGCCCTACCCCCGAATAATAATACAATTAGGTGGTCATTTATTATATAGAAATACATCTGTTAGGCGTATTTCTGACACAGATTGTGGTGCAAAGGTCCTTAGCACCGCAATCTGCATATTTCTGCTTCTGTGCTGTGCTGGTGGAGTGATGGGACCCAGGGCCTAGGTGGCTTTGCCGCACAGTGGGGCCGCTGTGTGGCTGCTGGATCCCATTGCCTGCTGGAGCGGTGTGGGGGCGCGGTGGTCCGCTGCGCCATAGTTAGAGTAGGTCCCCACTTAAAAGAGGCAACCTTGTCGCGGTAAGTGGGCCTATGCTCTTTGATCAAACTGTATACTAATGCCTCCTAATAGTGCACAGCAAATGATTGATAATAGTGCTGTATAGCCATGTTTTATCAAAAGAAATGCTGAAAATTGTAAACAGTTGTCATAAGTATAGGAATGAGGATGTGCGATTTTAGATTTTCTCTACATATCAATACTGCATATTTCTCACGCCCATGCCAGGTCTAAAAAAGGATGCCGTGGGCAGGGAAAGGGATACAGTTATGGCCATCCAGTTAATGGATACCACTGCCATACATTGACCGGATAACACCTCTGTACAGTGACTGGATAACACTGCCATACCGTGACCGGATAAAAGGGTATAAGAGGGCACAGTACAGGGAAAGACTAGGGTCACTGCACAGAGTGTGGTAAGAGGGCACAATGCAGGGTCTAAGGGGGAACAGTACGGGGTGGAGGGCACAGTCACATGACCCTGTGACATTAGAAGGTCCTTATGATGAATGTGGTTCATGATCCACCATAATGAGAGGCAGAGGAGTGAGACAGGGGTGTGATTATGTGGCTGAAGATAAAAAAAATTAAATGTCGGCCAGTACAGGCCCCAAAAATTAGGCAATACTCATTCACCTGACAGCAAAGAACTTTGGATTCTGTGGCTGGAGGTACATTAGGCGGTCACAGGATAAATATGTAAATGTCGGCCAGTACAGGCTCCAAAAATTAGGTAATAGGCATTCACTGACAGCAAAGAACTTTGGGTTCTGTGGCTGGAGGTACATTAGGCGGTCACAGAATAAATACGTAACTGTCGGCCAGTACAGGCCCCAAAAATTAGGCAATAGGAATTCACCTGACCGCACAGAACTTTGGATTCTGTGGCTGGAGGTACATTAGGTGGTCACAGGATACTGTTGGCCAGTACAGGCCCCAAAAATTAGGCATTCACCTGACATAAAAGGTCTTTTATGTCGCTGTATATACATAAGGCAAGGACCAATCTTTGTTCTGGGTGGTGGTGGATATGTGTGGGCTACCATGAGGAAATTCAATTACACGTGGTCATCACAGGTGTTGAATTCCTCCGAGATCCATGCCTCATTCATTTTAAAAAATGTGAGGTAGTCCACACTGTCATGAGCTAGGTGAGTGCGCTTATCTGTGACGATACCCCCTGCTGCGCTGAACATCCTTTCGGACAGGACACTCGACGAGGGGCAAGGTAATAGTTCTATGGAAAATTGTGCCAGCTCTGGCCACAGGTCAAGACAGCACACCCAGTAATCAAGGAGTTCCTCGCTTCTCAGAGCGTCCACATCGGCCGTTAACCCGATGTAGTCGGACACTTGTCGGTCTAGGCGTTCCCTGAGGCTTGATCCATAGGGCGGCTGTCGATGGGTTGCTTGCAAGAATGATCTCATATCCGAAGTGACCAAAACATCTTCAAACCGCCCTCTTTTTGCATGCGCGGTAGGATTGGTACCCGCACCTGTTTCGCTGTGGGTGGAAATTCCTCTGCCAGTGCCCACAACAGCAAAATGTAGCAGCTCTCGCAGCAAGGCTTGGAAATGCTGCATTCTGACAGCTCTCTGTGATGCTGGCAACGTTGCCACCCAGTACAGGTCCTTGACCATTATGCTTTTTATACGGGGGTACCTCTTCAAGCACTGCAGCATGTAGGCCCCCATTTGCACTAAATTGGAAGCGGTGGAGCGCCCTGGCTCCTGCTCGTCGCCCAGGAGAATGTCGTCTTCGGTCTCCTCTCCCCCAGCCACGAACAAAACAAAGGGGTCCCCGAAAAGTTTAAAGCCTGCTCCTCCTCCTCCTCCTCCTCTCCCCCAGCCACCATTCTCCTCTGACTCCTCTTCAGACTTCTGCTGACTTGTCTCCGATGGAGTAGCCCCCCCAGGAATTCATTCAGCATTGCGACTTCCTCATCTTCCATCTCCTGCTCCTCGACGGCTTGATCAATGACAAATTTGCTACTTTTTACACTCGCTTGCGCAAAATTTTGCATTTGTACATCACTCATTCCAGTTTTGTAATATGGGTGGAATAGTGGGTGTGATTAACTATGTTAATGAGTTTCACTCCAGATTTATCATTGACTTTTTTAAAAAGTCGCAATCTCACTTCAGGAGGAGGGTGGAGTAGGAAAACTGGAGTAGCTTCTCTAGACAGAGCTGTTAGGTTTACACTGGGTTCAGACCTGAGCGTATTTGATATGCTCGTTTAACGCACGTTTTTGTCGCACGTTTTTGTGCGCGTTTTTGTCCATAGTCAACGCGCGTATTACGCGTGTTTGTGTGATTGACAGCAGTGTCCTATGGCCGCAAACGAGCGACAAAACGCCCCAAAGAAGCTCAAGAACTTGTTTATGCGTCGGGCGTTTTTCAGTGCGTTCGAACGCGCTGTAAAACGTGAGAATGTGAACCAGTCCCATAGGGAAGCATTGGTTTGCATCGGTTATGTGTTTTACAGCAAATTTATCAAAAAACCTGTGACATTTGATAAATGTGGCACAAAGTTCTCCAACACAGACTCAAGCAAAACTGACTTCAAATATTCTCCTCTTGGTAAATCCCCCCCCCAGTACCTATGTTTGTGTTTGAATGTCCATGGCTTATTTTAATCCTGCAGATCTTACACACGGCTGTGGATTTGTGTGCCTGCCTGGTGGAGAAAAAAACACTGTATGGGAGTTGCTCACACAGAGCTAGAAGCGGCCGAGCTTGTTCTAGGTCTGGCACGTTTTGAGCCTGTGCCCAAAGTATCAGAGACATCACCCATTCCTGATCTGACCACAATAGAAGCAGATCTGGACCTGCCAGTTTTTGGTGAGGTTTTAGCTGTACGTTGCATCTGCTCTTTATAGCCACTGTGGCCACCACAGTCCTCCACCTCCTCCTCTGCACCCCAATCTGGCTCCCAAGGCATGTCCAACATGCAATTATCGCCATAGTCCTCACCCTCCCTACTACTCTTCTCAGACTGTAATATGGAATTGTGGACTCCCTGGTCCCCCTCCTGATTACCTGCTCTGTATTTGATCCATGGCTACAAGTGTCACTACTACTACTAGCCATATGAGAGCAAGATGCATTTTTTAATGGCACCATTTAATTTAGAGTGTCTTGTATTGGAAAATGGGAAAGAAATTCTTTGTGGAGTGAAATTGGAGAAAAAAATAATTCCACCAAGGTTTTTGAGGTTTTGACATCATGGCGTTCACTGCACACTAAAAATGACATGACATATTTATTCTGCAGCTCAATACAATTGTGGCTATCCTAAACTTGCTTAGTTTTTATTTTGCTTTGTTACTTATAAAAAATAAATAGATAAAAATAAATTTTCACCATTTTCTGACAGCCATAACTTTTTAATATTTCGGTCTACAGAGCTGTATTAGGGCTTGTTATTTTTGTGGAACGAACTGTAGTTTTTATTGGTACTATTTTTGTGGTATGTACGACTTAAAAGAGTAAGGCCTCTTTCACACGGGCGTTGCGGAAAAATGTGCGGGTGCGTTGCGGGAACACCCGCGATTTTTCCGCGCGAGTGCAAAACATTGTAATGCGTTTTGCACTTGCGTGAGAAAAATCACGCATGTTTGGTACCCAAACCCGAACTTCTTCACAGAAGTTCGGGCTTGGGTTAGGTGTTGTGTAGATTTTATTATTTTCCCTTATAACATGGTTATAAGGGAAAATAATAGCATTCTGAATACAGAATGCATAGTAGGTGATCAATTGAGGGTTAAAAAAAATTAAAAAATTAACTCACCTTCTACTTTTGTTCGCGTAGCTCCGGGTCTCTTCTTTACTTCTCAAAAGATGAACTATCGGCTAAAGGACCTTTGGTGACGTCAGATCACATGCTCCAATCACATGGTCCATCACCGTGGTGATGGACCATGTGATTGGAGCATGTGATCTGACGTCACCACAGGTCCTAGCCGATAGTTCATCTTTTGAGAAGTAAAGAAGAGACCCGGAGCTACGCGAACAAAAGTAGAAGGTGAGTTAATTTTTTAATTTTTTTTAACTCTCAATTGATCACCTACTATGCATTCTGTATTCAGAATGCTATTATTTTCCCTTATAACCATGTTATAAGGGAAAATAATACAGTGAATAGACTGTCACCTAGCAACCATGCGTGAAAATCGCACCGCATCCGCACTTGCTTGCGGATGCTTGCGATTTTCACGCAACCCCATTCACTTCTATGGGGCCTGCGTTGCGTGAAAAACGCAGAATATAGAGCATGCTGCGATTTTCACGCAACGCATAAGTGATGCGTGAAAATCACCGCTCATGTGAACAGCCCCATAGAAATGAATGGGTCGGTATTCAGTGCGGGTGCAATGCGTTCACCTCACGCATCGCATCCGCCCGGAATACTCACCCGTGTGAAAGGGGCCTAAAAGAGGAAGATCTCAGAGGACAGCGATGTGGCACTGTGTAGTGGACTCATATGTACTGGAGAGAATGGTGTGTGGTAAATAGATAGTGACATAAATGAAATGATATCTGTGTGATATTGCGTACATAAGAGGTATATATAGTGTTCGGTGAGGTATGTAATGGTGAAAAAGAATAAAGGAAAAAAATTGAAGAGTAATAGAGAGAAGGAGAAAAAGGAGGAGGGGGGGATGAGGGGAGGAGGAAGGCCGGTCTGGGGTGCATACTACCTCCGGCTTTCCAGCAGAGGGTTGGATCAATGGGTCTAAAAGGCAAAGTGACACCATTAGTAGCAAAATATGAAACAATACGTAGCAATGGATAAAAAAAATCAGATGTTAAATGTGTACAAGGTGGAGTACCACTATTAGTAACAAGACGTGGAACAATGCATCGTGGTGGATAATGAATATTAAAAGTAAAGTCTTAGTTGAACCCTCGTGGATATACACACTTCAATGCCTTGACCCACAGGCTCAGCCGAGACTTTACGTTTAATACCTAATTTATTATCACCACTATGCATTGTTCTACATCTTGTGTGTGTATGGGGTGAATATGAAGTGAGTCGCAAGACTAGGGGCCAATGTGGAGCACTAGGAGGACAATGTGAAAATGTAGTGGAACCATTTGCTTCTTGTATATTTTCCTTATTGCCTAGTAACCAGCCAGATGCACTGAGTTCATAAGACTACTAGCTGTTTTTTCCCAAAGCAGTGGGGAGTGCATACAATGTCAGCGTCTGTCCTTCATTTACCTTAAGGAATTTTGGAAAACTGCCATTCATGAGAAGACTTGGCTAGGGAGACAAGTATCTTAACTATTAAATAGGTCTGAAGGCAAAATGTTTCTTGAAACAAAAAGGGAAAAAATAAAAATGTATGTAATATAGATGTAAATGCCTTGCATTCCTGCATTCTCCCACAAAATTGCTTTTTTTACTCCATTTTAGGCCTCATGCACACGACCGTTGTGTGCATCTCAGATCTGACAGTAAATTCTAACACAGTGAAAACTCAGATCTGACAGTATATTCTAACACAGAGGCGTTCCCATAGTGATAGGGACGCTTCTAGTTAGAATATACTTTGAACTGTGTACATGACTGCCCTCTGCTGCCTGGCAGCACCCGATCTCTTACAGGGGGCTGTGATCCGCACAATTAACCCCTCAGGTGCTGCACCTGAGGGGTTAATTGTGCGTATCATAGCCCCCTGTAAGAGATTATGTGCTGCCAGGCAGGAGGGGGCACACCCCCCTCCCTCCCTAGTTTTAAATTCATTGGTGGCCAGTGGGCCCCCCCTCCCTCCCTTGTATTTAACACATTGGTGGCCAGTGGGCCCCCCTCCCTCCCTTGTATTTAACACATTGGTGGCCAGTGCGGCCGGCCCCCCCTCCCTCCCCTGTAGTTAACACATTGGTGGCCAGTGTGGCCGGCCCCCCTCCCTCCCCTGTAGTTAACACATTGGTGGCCAGTGCGGCCAGCCCCCCCTCCCTCCCCTGTAGTACTGTGTCACGGAACCATGAACCAGACGTACAACAAGGGATAAGTGAAAATAAGAAGGCTTTATTGAAAATAAAGCTGTAAAGCAAAAGTCCAAACGGATGGCGAAACCGAAGCAGAGTCTTTGCGAAGCCAGAGGTCAGGAACCAGAAGGGTAGTCAGACGAAGCCAGGATCAGGAACCAGCAGGGTAGTCAGACGAAGCCAGGATCAGGAACCAGGAGGGTAGTCGGACGAAACCAGGATCAGGAACCAGCAGAGTAGTCGGACGAAACCAGGATCAGGAACCAGAAGCAGCAGCAGTCTAGAAGCATGTGAACACAGGAGGACCAAGCAAGGAACTGAAGCCACAGACCTCCTATATATATGAGCTAGGCATCCAGCTCCTCCCAGTGGGAAGGAGGAGCCGCAGGGTGGGAGGCTACAAGAAAGCCAGAAACCAAGATGGCCGCCAGCACATGTCAAACGAAGGAGAACAGCAGAAGGTAAGACCATGACAGTACCTCCCCCTCAAGGGCCCCTCCTCCGCGGAGTAAAGAACGGTTTCTGAGGGAAGCGTGCGTGGAAGGCTCGGAGCAAGGCAGGAGCATGGACATCTGCGGAGGGAACCCAGGAACGCTCCTCTGGACCATAACCACGCCAATGGACCAAAAACTGCACCCGACCGCGGACCAGGCGTGAGTCCAGGATATTGCTCACCTCATACTCCTCACGATTACCCACTTGGACCGGACGAGGCCGAGGAACCGAGGAAGTGAAACGATTACACACCAGTGGCTTCAACAGGGAGACATGAAACACGTTGGAGATCCGCATGCCAGGAGGAAGCGCAAGGGCATAGGCTACCGGGTTTACCCTGCGAAGCACTCGGAAGGGACATACAAAGCGAGGCGCCAGCTTGGGAGTGGGCACTCGAAGGTTGAGGTTGCGGGTGGACAACCATACACGGTCTCCGACCTGGTAGGAAGGAGCAGGCGCTCGTCTGCGATCAGCCTGGAGTCTCTGGCGCTGCGCAGAGACCTCAAGGGACTCCTGGATCAGTACCCAAGAAGCACGTAGGACGGAAAGGTGATCCTCCACAGCCGGAATATCCTGGGGAGAGAATACCTCCGGTAACACGGCAGGTTGGAACCCATAATTGGCCATGAAGGGAGACGTCCCCGAGGAAGAGTTCACCGCTGTGTTCCTGGCAAACTCAGCCCAAGGCAGGAGGTCAACCCAATTGTCTTGGTGATCGGAGACATAGCAACGAAGGAATTGCTCCAAGGCCTGATTGGATCGTTCTGCGGCCCCATTGGACTGAGGGTGGTAGGCCGAGGAGAAGGAGAGATGAATCCCCAACTGGGAGTAAAAGGCGCGCCAGAACCTGGACACAAACTGACTCCCCCGATCCGACACAATCTCCTTGGGCAAACCGTGCAACCGGAAGACCTCCCTGGCAAAAATCGTGGCCAACTCTTGTGCAGAGGGTAACTTCTTGAGAGGAACACAGTGGCACATTTTGGAAAACCGATCCACAATCATGAGAATGACCGTATGGCCTCGGGATGCAGGGAGGTCCACAATGAAATCCATCCCCAGGTGTGACCATGGGCGCTCCCCGGTGGCTATGGGTTGCAGAAGGCCCAACGGAAGGTGCCGAGGGGACTTACTCTGGGCACAAACGGAGCATGCCGCTACATATGCGGCGATGTCGGAACGTAGGGAAGGCCACCAGAACAGACGTGAAACAGCCCAGGACAGCTGATTCTTTCCAGGATGCCCCGCGGTCTTGGAGTTATGGTAGGTTCGCAACAACCGAGTGCGCAACTCCTCAGGCACAAAACATCTGCCGTTGGGTCTCCCAGAGGGAGCACCAGATTGAGCCGCCAAAATCTGCTCACCCAGGGGAGAGGTCAGGCTGGTGCGAATGGCGGCCAAGATCTGATTCGGAGGTATGACCGAAGTCGGAATCGACTCCTCCCTGGACAGCTCGGAGTACTGCCGTGATAAGGCATCCGTCCTGATGTTCTTGGAACCGGGTAGGTAGGAGACCACGTAATTAAAACGTGACAAGAACAGAGCCCATCTGGCCTGACGTGGTGTCAATCTCTTGGCCTCAGAAAGGTAGGTCAGATTCTTGTGGTCCGTCAGGATGAGGACCGGAACCACCGAACCCTCGAGCAAGTGCCTCCATTCTTTAAGGGCCTGCACGATGGCCAATAACTCCCTGTCACCAATCTGATAGTTGCACTCCGCGGAAGACAGTTTCCGGGAGTAGAACCCACAAGGAAGCAGAGGACCCTCTGGTGTTCTACGCTGAGACAGAAGGGCGCCTACTCCCGTCTCAGACGCGTCCACCTCGAGGACAAAGGGCAACCCAGGGTTGGGATGCGACAGAATCGGAGCCGACACAAAGGCGGACTTTAGAGCCTCAAAAGCTCGGGTGGCTTCGAGCGGCCAGACCTGGGAATTACTGCCCTTCCTGGTCAGATCCGTGAGAGGCTTGGCTAGCATGGAAAAGTCCCTGATGAACTTCCGATAATAATTGGCGAAGCCCAAAAAGCGCTGCAGGGAACGAAGACCACTGGGCTGGGGTCACTGTAAGACAGCCGAAACCTTCTCAGGATCCATGGAGAACCCCTCAGCGGAAATGATGTAACCTAAGAAGGTTACCTGGGATGTGTGAAATTCGCATTTCTCAAGCTTACCGAACAGCTTGTTCTCTCGTAACCGTTGCAACACTCGTCTGACATCCAGAATGTGGGCCTCCATGGATTCAGAATATACCAAGATGTCATCCAAATAGACCACCACACACTGATGAAACAGGTCACGGAAAACATCGTTGATGAATTCCTGAAAGACTGCGGGCGCATTGCACAACCCAAAGGGCATAACCAAGGATTCATAATGACCGGTCCTGGTGTTAAACGCGGTCTTCCACTCATCGCCCGCCTTGATCCTTACCAGGTTATATGCCGCCCTCAGGTCGAGTTTGGTAAAGACCGTGGCCCCTTTAAGGCGATCGAACAGCTCGGAAATCAAGGGTATCGGGTAAGCGTTCTTGATCGTGATGCGATTGAGACCCCTGTAATCGATGCAAGGCCTCAACTCACCGCCCTTCTTTTTCACAAAGAAAAATCCAGCCCCTGCCGGGGACGAGGATTTGCGAATGTGTCCGCGTGAAAGCGCCTCCCTCACGTACTCCTCCATGGCCTCATTCTCCGCTACCGACAGTGGATAGACTTTGCCACGAGGAGGAACGGCACCAGATTGTAACTCTATGGCACAATCGTATGGGCGGTGCGGAGGTAGGGCAACCGCGCGCACCTTATCGAATACATCCCGGTACTCCTCGTATTCAGGAGGCAACAGAGAGTCCGAGGAAGTACACAGCAACTTGACAGACCCATGGATGCAACTAGCCCCACACTGCGGTGACCACGAGAGGATCTCGGCCGATCTCCAATCGAAAGTCGGATTATGCTTCCGGAGCCAGGGGTACCCCAAGACCACCGAGTAGTGTGGAAACGAAATAACCTGGAGGCAGACGGACTCTCTGTGAACGGCACCAATGGCTATCCCCACTGGAAGGGTCTCATGAGTCACGTGTGGCGGCAGAAGGGGTCTGCCGTCTATCGCCTCAAGAGCCAGTGGGGAACCTCGAGCCTGCAGAGGAATGGAATTGGCGGCAGCGAACACATTATCAATGAACAAACCACCAGCACCAGAGTCCACCAACGCCTGGGTCGTCACCGAGCCCCCGACCCAGGAGAGGACAACAGTGATCAGTGGTTTGTCAACACGGGAAACCGGGCACGAGGAGACTCCACCCAAGATCTGCCCCCGACAGGATCTCAGGTGCGAGCGTTTCCCGGACGGTTCGGACATGCCAACCGAAAATGCCCACCGAGACCACAGTACATGCATCGGCCCTCGCGTCTCCGGAGTACCCTCTCCCCCTCGGACAGGCGAGCAAACCCCAGCTGCATGGGTTCACCCCCAGACAAGTCATCCCCAGGAGGCGTGGGAGGAGAGGGAGGCACGGGTGGGACAACAAACGTAGGCGCCAATCTGTTTGAAAACCCCCGCAGGCTCTCCTTAAAGGAAGGTCTCTCCCTGAGTCTGGTGTCAATCAAAATCAGGAAAGAAATAAGAGACTCGAGCTCCACTGGTAGGTCCTTAGCTGCAACCTCATCCTTCAAGGCATCCGAGAGACCATGAGAGAAAGCAGCGACCAGAGCCTCATTATTCCAGCCCACCTCTGCTGCCAGGGTACGAAACTCAATGGCGTATTCAGCTACGGATCGTGAACCCTGTCTGATGGACATAAGGAGCTTCGCAGCAGAGGCAGCACGAGCCGGCACATCGAATACCTTCCGAAGAGAAGCAACAAAACCGGAAAACTCGGCAACCACCGGATTGTTGTTCTCCCATAAAGGGCTGGCCCAGGCCAAGGCCTTGTCCGAGAGCAGCGAGATCAAGAAGCCCACCTTTGATCTCTCAGTGGGAAAGGCATGTGGCAGCAACTCGAAATAAATGCCCACCTGGTTAAGGAAACCTCGGCACTGAGTTGGCTCTCCCCCAAAGCGCTGTGGAAGAGGGGCAGAACCGGTCATACCCCGAAACACCGCAGGTGCAACAACAGGTGTCGGGGTAGACTCTGGCGCAACAACCGGAGCGGCAGTAGGAGCGGGCCCAGGAGCGACAACCGACCCATCGGCAACGGGAGCGAAATGAGCCGTGCGTTCAAGCAGGGTTTGCAACGCCACAGCGAACCGACCCAACAGGTGATCCTGCTGATCAAGTCTGTCAACCAGCGTGGGTAGCGAGGATGGCCCTGTACCGTCAGAATTCATGGCTTGGTCCTAATGTCACGGAACCATGAACCAGACGTACAACAAGGGATAAGTGAAAATAAGAAGGCTTTATTGAAAATAAAGCTGTAAAGGAAAAGTCCAAACGGATGGCGAAACCGAAGCAGAGTCTTTGCGAAGCCAGAGGTCAGGAACCAGAAGGGTAGTCAGACGAAGCCAGGATCAGGAACCAGCAGGGTAGTCAGACGAAGCCAGGATCAGGAACCAGGAGGGTAGTCGGACGAAACCAGGATCAGGAACCAGCAGAGTAGTCGGACGAAACCAGGATCAGGAACCAGAAGCAGCAGCAGTCTAGAAGCATGTGAACACAGGAGGACCAAGCAAGGAACTGAAGCCACAGACCTCCTATATATATGACTTAGGCATCCAGCTCCTCCCAGTGGGAAGGAGGAGCCGCAGGGTGGGAGGCTACAAGAAAGCCAGAAACCAAGATGGCCGCCAGCACATATCAAACGAAGGAGAACAGCAGAAGGTAAGACCATGACATACTGTAGATTCATTGGTGGCCAGTGGGCCCCCCCTCCCTCCCCCTCCTAATTAAAATCTCCCCCCCTATCTTTGGTGGCAGCGGAGAGTTCTGATCGGAGTCCCAGTTTAATCGCTGGGGCTCCGACTGGTAACCATGGCAACCAGGACACTACTGCAGTCCTGGTTGCCATGGTTCCTTAGCAATTTTTAGAAGCATTATACTTAGCTGCGATGTCTGTGACCGGCCGGGTGCTCCTCCTACTGGTAAGTGACAAGTCTGTGCTATAAGCAATGCGCCGCACAGACCTTTCACTTACCAATGAATCTACAGTATTACAGGGGAGGGAGGGGGGGCCGGCCACACTGGCCACCAATGTGTTAACTACAGGGGAGGGAGGGGGGGCGGCCGCACTGGCCACCAATGTGTTAACTACAGGGGAGGGAGGGGGGCCGGCCGCACTGGCCACCAATGTGTTAATTACAGGGGAGGGAGGGGGGCCGGCCGCACTGGCCACCAATGTGTTAACTACAGGGGAGGGAGGGGGGCGGCCGCACTGGCCACCAATGTGTTAACTACAAGGGAGGGAGGGGGGGCCGCACTGGCCACCAATGAGTTAAATACAGGGGGGGGGTCTTCCCCCTGCTGCCTGGCAGCACCTGCCAGGCAGCAGGGGGCAGTCATGTACACAGTTCTTTTAGTATATTCTAACCTGAAGCGTCCCCATCACCATGGGAACGCCTCTGTGTTAGAATATACTGTCGGATCTGAGTTTCACGATCTAACTCAAATCCAATGGTATATTCTAACATAGAGGCGTTCCCATGGTGATGGGGACGCTTCAAGTTAAAATATACCATCGGATTGGAGAAAACTCTGATCCGATGGTAGAAAAGGTACTCCTGACTTTACATTGAAAGTCAATGGGGGACGGATCCGTTTGCAATTGCACCATATTGTGTCCATGTCAAACGGATCCGTCCCCATTGACTTGCATTGTAATTCAGGACGGATCAGTTTGGCTCCGCACGGCCAGGCGGACACCAAAACGACTTTTTTTTCATGTCCGTGGATCCTCCAAAAATCAAGGAAGACCCACGGATGAAAAAACGGTCACGGATCACGGACCTACGGACCCTGTTTTTGCGGACCTTAAAAAAAAACGGTCGTGTGCATGAGGCCTTAATGAACAGTAATTGTCCATACATTTCTAGTTTGTATACACCATGATGACAACATCAATTACTACTTAAAGGCAATGTGTCAAATGACATACAGTATTGTTTAAATTGAGTTTTTATGTTAAATATATTTGTTTAGAATTGTTGGTGTTTTTTTTTCCTTATTTTTCAATCTATTATTAACAATAAATAAATAAAATCCTGCACACTGGCCACTAAGCCTAATAGTATCACTTGTTAACACTGCAGTTATCTCATTATCATCACAGACAGGATTACAATGACAGAACACACACATACACTTATATAAATAAATATATATAGTATGTGTGTATATGATGATGGGTGTCTCTTATCTACTCCATCCCTGTATATTAGCATGTGCACAGGTCATAGAGCAGGTCTATAAAAATCTCCCTTAGTAGTCAATGACGTAATCTCCATTCTCCAGTACACTGTGTGTATCGGCTATATGGCTGCTATAAAGCATGTCTCTAGATGCTGTTATCAACAGTCCAGGCAAGATGGAAGCCCCGAATCGGAAAAAAATTGCAGGTATTGAATATCAAAAAATTTAAAAAATTCTAGATTCTAATTCAGGTTGAATTTTGATTTTGAAGAATCGATTTGTTCATATCTATAAAGAAATTTCCACGTGTCCCAGGAGATCAACCATTTCCCTTTCTGCTTCTTACAATCCTGTGTTTGGCTGTAGCTGGCTGCAGAAGAAGCCTCCTTTCTCTTCTCTGTCTGCTGTGGGGTGCTAAGACTGTTTAAGACCCGCCATTTGTCTGTCCTCGCCCCCTCAGACTGACCAACAATGTGGGCAAGATTATCTCCCGTTTATTGTTATGTTTCATTTCCAGGTTTAGTGTTCCTTTAACCTTATTAAGGCCCCTCTACACTGCTCGATGTTCGGGCAGATTATCGCTAACGAGCATTTGTACGAACACTCGTAATTATTGCCCTTGCAAAGGTGATGTTGACTGTTTTGCTAGTTCATTGGGTAATAGGATCGTTCGTGCGGACGACTAAATCCTTGTTTGTCGGCAGCAGATGGCATAATATTTTCATATTGCGGCATATGAGGGTGCAAATTGTTTCTGTAGACTACAATGGGTGCTGTAGTATGACTCTATACAACTTGAAACGTATTCAGAGCTATAATACCGCTCGGAGCGTGAGGCTACAGGATAAATGTGATATCTTCATATGATTGTACTCTCTTAAAATCTTATTTTTACTTGATCCAGGGGGTTTCTCCTTGTGGAGCGCTCCTAGTAGGCATAAGGGGGGAAATCTATCAAAACTGGTGCAAAGAAAATCTGGCTTATTTGCCCAAAGCAATTAATGAGATTGATCCTTTCATTTTCCAAATGAGCTCTAAAAATAAAAAGTGGGACCTGATTGGTTGCTAGGGGCAACTAAGCCAGTTTTGCTGTGCACCAGTTTTGATAAATCTCTCCCAAAAATTATTATGACCATGCGGTGCTGACCTAGTTATTTCTCAAAGCCTGTTTAAAAGGTTGAACATATGAGATTTCTCAAAACTAGTGCAAAGTAAAACTCTCTAGCGCATAGGAACCAATCAGATTTAACCTTTCATTTTGAAGAACTCCTTTGGAAATCTAAAGGATCAATCTGATAGGTTAATATGGGCAACTAGGCCAGGTTTCCTTTGCAGCACTTTTGATAAATCTCCCCCTTGACTTATAGGATTCTGGCGAAACACAGTTTCCTTTTTGTTTTTGGAAAAAAAGCTAATTTACTTTTATTTTACTTGATGAGCTTCAGTAGTGATATTTGATACTGGGTTTCTGAACAATCACATCATTGATGAGCTGCTGCACTTGCTCTCTCTGGTAGCACGCTGTCAGAGTTTCCTTTGAGGTAAATATATCCAGTTCTATTAACACATATGGGACTAGTTATAGCATCTTGTAAAACTGCTCTCATCTTTAAGGAGAAATTCAGCGTATCTTTTACAAACAGTAAAAATAGATATAGAATAAAAATGGCACTCGTAACAAATCCCGGTAGTCTCTTGTGATTGAGCACCTTCTGAACAAAAATAAAATCCATTGGACTAAGGACAATATGTCTTCAAATGTATTATGTGCGTTTATCATGTGTTTTTAACTATCCCTGAAAACCTCCTCATCATGTATGCGGTCCTCCTCCCGATGAGCCTAAGGCTACGTCTACACAACGACATTTTGTTGCACTAGTGTCGCGCGACAATTTTTATAATGGCAGTCTATGGTGTCACATTGCAACATGCAACATGCTGCGACTGCGACGCAACAGTCGCAGAAAATCCATTTGAGATGGATTTTTCTGCGACTGTTGCGTCACAGTCGCAGCATGTTGCATGTTGCAGTGCGACACCATAGACTGCCATTATAAAAATTGTCGCGTGACACTAGTGCAACAAAATGTTGCGCTACAAATGTTGCAGTGTAGTTGTGCCCTATCTGTCGTGTAGACGTAGCCTAAAACACCACCGTGATGTTGGCTGTATCACAACCAGGTTTTCCTTCTCCTGTCAATGTAGCTTTGTCCTCATCAGACTTGCAGCGTCTTCAGACTCACGTTTACACTTGTAGCATTCCAAGAAATACCGGAATGAGCAATCAAGAGTCAAAGGAACAAGCTCTCGTGGTGGGATCCACATACACTTTTAAATCTCCATTTATTGCTTTACTCACAAGATTAAAGGGGTTGTCTCACTTCAGCAAGTAGCATTTATTATGTAGAAGAAGGTAATACAAGGCACTTACTAATGTATTGTGATTATCCAAATTGCTTCCTTTGCTGGCTGGATTCATTTTTCCATCACATCATACATTGCTTGTTTCCATGGTTACGACCACCCTGCAATCCAGAAGCGGTGGTCGTGCTTGCTTGCAATAGGAAAAAGCCTTGTATAAAAACAATCTGTGTACTTCGCCTGGCCAGTTTCGCCATGCAGCTTTCTCAAGGGGTTCTGGCTTCTGAGGAAAGTTGCATGGCAAAACCGGTCACTCAACATTGGAAACTGCACATGTTGTCGAGACAGTATCTGAATTACATTTTCTTCATTGAATACCAGGACGTAGACCAGAAGATGCTATCCTTAGGCTACTTTCACACCTGCGTTAGGTGCGGATCCGTCTGGTATCTGTACAGACGGATCCGCACCTGTAATGCAGACGCTTGTATCTGTTCAGAACGGATCCGTCCTGACTTACACTGAAAGTTAATGGGAGGCGGATCAGTTTTCACTTACACTGAAAGTTAATGGGAGGCGGATCCGTTTTCACTTACACTGAAAGTTAATGGGAGGCGGATCCGTTTTCAATTGCACTATATTGTGTCAGTGAAAACAGATTTGTTTGGCTCCGCATCATTAGGCGAACATCAAACCGCTGCAAGCAACGTTTTGGTGTCCGCCTCCAGTGCGGAATGGAGGCTGATCGGAGGCAAACGGATGCATTCTGAACGGATCCTTATCCATTCAGAATGCATTGGGGCTGAACTGATCCGTTTTGGGCCGCTTGTGAGAGCCCTGAAATGGAAAGTAGCCTTCCATCTATTACTGAAGTCCATGACAGTGGCGGAGTATGCTATGGCTAATTTTGCTTAATTGCGGATGCAGCATATGGTTATAGTCACTTACATTTTTAGGACATGTGCATATGGTGGATTTTTCTGTTAAATACATAAACCACAAAATCAGCAGCTAAAATGATAGGCTGACCCTCGGATTTCTGCCATGGGTCCACATGTGGATCGGTCCCATTTTGTGCCAAAACCACATTAAGAAATGACAAATAACTCTTTGATGCAAATTTCAAATCTGCACAAAAAAAAAATACGTGGCCCTATGAACAGCAATGAGGAGTCCCATTGCAAACAATAAGGCACACATTTAACGCAGATTTCATATGGCTTTCAATGTGGACTATGCCCAGAAATCTGCACGAGAATACCAACATACAGTATGAAGACGTTTCATTAAACCAGATGGCTGAGAGTCATTCCCACAACTTTCTAATAAACCACTTCTTCTCAGCAACCACATTCTGGTTTTGTTATAGCTGCTCCTGGACCCTAAAAATCATGATTATTGAGTAACTTTAGAAATAATATTAGGTTTGAGCATAGTTACCTTACAGAGGCATTAGTAAAACATTCCATTATACTATACATGATACACGCTCCCTTTTTGGTGCAGTATATAGCGTAGACCTACAAATAAGTCTTCACATATGTTCTTGCTCATGGGATGGACTAGTGGTATGAAGAGCTTGATAACCTTTTAGGATCAGAACTTCTTTTTTCTTGATGTCCATGGTTTTATTGCACACATCCACATCACACATTCCTGGGCAGATTAGCTGGAAGCAAAGCACATAGAAGTGTCCTCCATTAGATCTCAGTATGCAGCTGAGTAAACAACCCTTTGTGTTATTTACACCCAAGTAGACAAATGCAAATAAAAAGATTTCCCAAAATGTGACCGGAGGGTAGACTTAACAAGGATGTACTGTCTTCAGAACTATGTCAGCTCTCTATCTGCAAGTTATTGTAACTATACATAATGCAAACAGTTAGCCAACCCAATATTAATATTGCACTAATGACTGCCATGTTTAAAGTTTATATCGGCATGGAGTTTGTATGTTCTCCCCGTGTTTGTGAGGTTTTCCTCCAGGTACTTTGGTTGTCTCCCACGCTCCAAAGACATACTGATAGGGACCTTAGATTGTGAGCCCCATTGGGAACAGCTTGATGCTAATGTCTGTTAAGCGCTGCGGAATATAGTGGCGTTATATAAGTGCATATAATAAATAAATATTTCTAGGCTACTTTCGCAACTGCTTTTTCAATCCAGGTTTTGACATCTGGCAGAGGATCTCAAAATGGGAATTAAATGGATCAGTTTTGTCCCCATTCATTGTCAATGGAGACAAAACTGATCAGGATCCATCAGTTCAGTTGCGTTTTGGAGCAGGACACAAAACCGCTGCAAGCAGCATTTCTTGTGTCCGGTTTGCAAAACGCAATAAACCGATCCGGCATGAAAATCAATGTAAGTCAATGGTGCCGGATCCAGTTTTTTTGTTACTGAAAAATACTGCTCCAGCGCCCATTGATTTACAGTGATTTTCATACCGGATCTGTTTTGTTGCGTTTTGATTTAATACAAGATCCGGCTGAAAAACACCGGATTAGTTTAATTCAGGTTTTGAGATCCTCTGCCAGATCTCAAAACCTGAATTAAAAACGTAGATGTAAAAGTAGCCTAAGATGTTTAGAAAATTCTAGTTGTAAAAAGCATTTTTTTTTTTTTGTTTAGATCCGTGTTGCACAGGCATCCTGATTTTGACCAAGGACAACACTTGCATGGAGTTTTTCTTCATGGTTCTTCCAGGTACATCTACTCTGTTTCCACTTCATGCTTAAAACTTACTGATAGGTAAGGCTACTTTCACACTTGCGTTTTTCTTTTCCGGCATAGAGTTCCGTCACAGGGGCTCTATACCGGAAAAGAACTGATCAGGTATGTCCCCATGCATTCTGAATGGAGAGTAATCCGTTCAGTTTGCATCAGGATGTCTTCAGTTCAGTCGTTTTGACTGATCAGGCAAAAGAGAAAACCGTAGAATGCTACGGTTTTATCTCCGGCTAAAAAAACTGAAGACTTGCCTGAATGCCGGATCCAGCATTTTTTCCCATAGGAATGTATTAGTGCCGGATCCGGCATTCAGAATACCGGAATGCCGGATCTGTCCTTCCGGTATGCGCATGCGCAGACTGAAAAAAAGGTGAAAAAATAAATGCCGGATCCGTTTTTGCCGGATGACACCGGAAAGACGGATCCGGCATTTCAATGCATTTTTTCGACTGATCAGGCATTTTTAAGACTGATCTGGATCCTGATCAGTCTTACTAATGCCATCAGTTAGCATACATTTTGCCTGATCCGGCAGGCAGTTCCGGCGACGGAACTGCTTGCCGGATCTCTCTGCCGCAAGTGTGAAAGTAGCCTTAAAACATGAGTCTTCTCTTTACTGTGAGAACTTTTGTTGTGCAGTGAGGTGTTAGACTGTGTGGGGTGCAAGGTATAAATGGGGGTGCAATTGACCGTACTGGGCATATGCGTCTTAACTAGTAAAAGTAGACTGCGACTTTCCATTGAGGACTGGGACCATTGTGACAGTCTCTGCACAGATCTAATGAATATGTTGGATCTAGTAAATAGTGTTGAGCGAACTTGTGTTTTAAGTTCGGCGTCTAAAGTTCGTGTTATCAAAGTATCCCGTTATGGATTCCGCTACCACGGACCATAACGGAATTAAGATACTTCGATAACCTGAACTCGAACTTTAGACGCCGAACTTAAAACAGAAGATCGCTCAACACTACTAGTAAAGCAATGGGCAATAAAGTTCTATTGGTTTATAGTTTATAAGCCTTTATGGGGGACTATGTGGGGGCTTTACTGTTTTGCAGGTTTCCTTTCATTTGCTGTAATTTGTAACATGCCAAATTCCAAATGCAACATAATGAAAGTAGCAAGAAGTGCTACTGGACTAAACTATAAAACCTACTACTAGTACTGACCTTTTGAACTTCATGATTGACATGAGCTCATCTCTCTTCTTGCTAAATAGTCAAGCATATGCAATTGCTTTTGTATTTGTCTTAAAGGGTCGAGTATTTGCACAGTTGTCTACGCAGAGTTGCCAGATGTTCATACTCAGTACCTAATTGTTGTGAAAAACAGCGTCAGCACTGGAAACCCAGAGATATCCTATTATGTATATAATGTGTTACCAAAAGCCAGTTCCAATTAAAGAGTTATTGCTGGAAACTGGAGAGCAGCTCTAGCAGTTACCATTGTTATAGGGATCATAAATCATTTTACTTTATAGCTCCAGCAATGTACATGAAGTGCTTTTGACAACTTTAGTTAACAGCTTAAGTGTTATTAGTCAGCTGATGCCTGTAACTACAGTAACTCTTTATTTTACAGAATCTTCAGGATTTTGTGTAAGAAAACATGTCAAGTGCAATAACAGCAATACTATTCAAAATGCAGGACAGTATAAGAAAGTTGTGAAATTCACAGGGATAACCATATTCTTAGGGTGTAAGCCCTGGTCTGTCTGACATGTTTCTAAGGCTAAAGGCAGGGATGTATCTAAAGGCTTATGGGTAGGGTTGAGCGAACCCGAACTAGAAAATTCGGGTTCGTACCGAACTTTAGGATTTTTGGACCCCGAACATTTCTGTAAAAGTTCGGGTTTGGCGATTTCTTAGCGCTTTTTGAAAGCGTGACCTTAGAAGCCATCACAGCCATGCCTACTAATGGAATGGCTGTGATTGGCCAGTGCAGCATGTGACCCAGCCTCTATATAAGCTGGAGTCACGTAGCGCCGCACGTCACTCTGCTGTGCTTAGTGTAGGGAGAGGATGCTGCTGCTGCTGTGAGGGAGAGAATAGGAGAGAATCTTTAATCAGAACTCGAATTGGACTCAGCGATCTACATAGATTTAGTTGTGTGGGTGCAGGGCACAATCTTTTTATCCTGCCCTGAGCCCAGTGACAGAGAAAAATAACTTTTATCCGTCTGTTAGGTGGGCGGCGGCGGCCATTTTATGCAAGCTCAGTGCACCAGCACTGCATCTGTGCTTTTGTGACATTCAAATCCAAGCTTGAAATACTGAATAATAATCTGGTTTTGAAAAAACACCCTTGTTTTGCAATATCCTACATCTGGTGCCTTTGCAGCATTAGTCATGTGCAATTTAAACTAGAAATACAGCTATGATTTTCTAGGTTTTAAAAAACATCCTTTTTGGGCAAAATACACAATTTTACAGCCCTTGCTGCATCTGCACGTGTGAAATTCAAGCGTTTTATACAGCTGTCATATTCTGTTAGTAAAAAAACACCCTTTTTGGGCAAAATACTTAATATTGTAGCCCTTGCTGCATCTGTGATTGTTAAAAACAAGTTTGAAAGACTTCAATAATTTTCTGGCTTTGAAAAAACACCCATTTTTGGCAATAACCTTCATCTTGTGCCTCTGCCGCATTAGTCAGTGTGCAATTTAAGCTAGAAATACAGCTATAATTTTCTGGGTTTTTATTTTTGGGCAAAATACACAATTTTATAGCCCTTGCTGCATCTGCACGTGTGAAATTCAAGCGTAATATACTGCTGTCATATTCTGCTAGTAAAAAAACACCTATTTTGGGCACAAAAATTAATTCTGCAGCCTTTGCTGCATATGTCATTGTGAGATACACGCTTTAGATACTGTGGTTCTATTCTGCTATTATTAAAACACCCATTTTGGGCAAAAATCTTTAATTGCGGCCTAGTCTACATCTGTACGTGTGAGATACACCCTATATATACTGTAGTTCTATTCTGCTATTAAAAAAACACCCATTTAGGGCAAGATCCTAAATTTGAGAATTATGAGGAGAGCGTCAAATAAGGGACGTGGCCCCAGTCGTGGTGGTGCTGGTGGAGCTCCTGTTGCAGGGAGAGGACATGGTCGATCTGTTCCAGGTACACGCATAAGTGAAACACCTTCCTCAGGTGCGAGTAGGCGACAGAACCTGCAGCGATATTTGGTCGGGCCTAATGTGGCTCTACAAATGGTGAGGCCAGATCAAGTACAGGCGATAGTAGATTGGGTTGCTGACAGTGCCTCCAGTTCCTTCACATTGTCTCCCACCCAGTCTCCTGCTGAAAGATCAGAGTTGGCACCTACATCCGATGTCCATCAGTCTTTCACCTCACCCCCTTGCAAATCAGCCAAGCAGTCTGAGCCCCAAGTCATGCAGCAGTCTCTTCTGCTTTTTGATGACTCTGTTAGCAGGGTTTCCCAAGGCCAACCACCTAGCCCTGCCCCAGAAGTGGAAGAGATTGAGTGCACCGATGCCCAACCACTTATGTTTCAAGATGAGTACATGGGAGGACCATCGCATCATCGGATGATGATGAAACACAGGTGCCAACTGCTGGGGCTTTCGAAAGTGTGCAGACCAACAAGGAGGGCAGAGGGAAAGACTGGGTGGAAGATGATGTGGAGGACGATGAGGTCCTCGACCCCACATGGAATCAAGGTCATGCGAGTGACCTGTGTAGTTTGGAGGAAGAGGCGGTGGTCGCACAGAGCCACTAGCACAGCAGAAGAGGGAGAAGGGTGCAAAAGCAGAGCGTCCGTCCCCTAGACAGTACGCCTGCTACTGCCCAATGCAGCAAGAAACCGAGCACACCAAATCCAGCTCCAAGGAGTTCCCTGGCATGGCAGTTCTTCAGACAATGTGCTGACAACAAGACACGAGTGGTTTGCACACTGTGCAATCAGAGCCTGAAGCGAGGCATAAACGTTCTCAATCTGAGCACAACCTGCATGACCAGGCATCTAAGTGCGAAGCACGAGCTGCAGTGGAGTAGACACCTCAAAAACCAAGAAAGGTCTCTGGCTCCTCCTGCTTCCTCTTCTGCTGCAGTCTCGGCCTCTTCATCCACCTCTGGAGTGACAGTGCCACCTGCCACCCCGCAAACAGAGGATCTGCCAGCAACACCACCATCTGGGTCACCAAGCATCTCCACAATGTCCCAACGAAGCGTTCAAGCTCTCAATTTCCCAAACGCTGGAGCGGAAGAGGAAGTACCCCCCTACCCACCAGCGATCACTGGCCCTGAATGCCAGCATTTCAAAATTACTGGCCTTTGAAATGCTGTCATTCCGTCTGGTGGAGACAGAGTTTTAAAAGCCTTATGGCGGTGGCTGTCCCACAGTACGTTGTGCCAGCCGCCACTACTTTTCCAGGCGTGCCATCCCTTCCCTGCACAACCAAGTGGGGGACAAAATCAGGTGTGCACTGCGCAATGCCATCTGTGGCAAGGTGCACCTCACTACGGATACATGGACCAGTAAGCACGGTCAGCGATGTTATATCTCCATAACAGCACACTGGGTAAATACAGTGGCGGCTGGGCCTGAGGCGGAGAGCAGTTTGCCGCATGTCCTACTACCACCGAGGATTGCAGGGCACTTCAGTTTGCCTCCTGTTGCTTCCTCCTCCTACTCTGCTTCCTCATCCTCTACCGGCTCCTCATCCGGTCAGTGTAACACCTTCACCAACCAACTTCAGCACAGCCAGGGGTAAACGACAGCAGGCAGTTTTAAAACTTATCTGTTTGGGGGACAAACCCCACACTGCGCAGGAGCTGTGGACGGGTCTTGAACAACAGACTGATGAGTGGTTGGTGCCAGTGAGCCTCAAGCCCGGCCTGGTGGTGTGCGATAATGAGAGAAATCTCTTAGCGGCTCTGGGACTAGCCGGTTTGACACACATTTCTTGCCTGGCGCATGTGCTGAATTTGGTGGTGCAGAGATTCCTTAAAAATTACCCCAATATGTCAGAGCTGCTGCATAAAGTGTGGGCCGTCTGTGCGCGCTTTCCGCGTTCTCACCCTGCTCCTGCTCGCCTGTCAGCGCTGCAGCGTTACTTCGGCCTTCCCACTCACCGCATCATATGCGACATGCCCACAAGGTGGAACTCCTCCTTGCACATGCTGGCCAGACTGTGCGAGCAGCAGCAGGCAATAGTGGAGTTTCAGCTGCAGCACGCACGGGTGCGTCGCTCTGCAGAACATCAACACTTCACCACCAATGACTGGACCTCCATGCGATACCTTTGTTCCTTGTTGCGCTGTTTCGAGTACTCCACCAACATGGCCAGTGCCAATAAAGCCGTTCTTAGCGTTACTATCCCACTTCTATGCCTCTTTGAAAAAACGCTGCTGGCGATTATGGAAGAGGATGTGGCACAGGAGGAGGAGGAGGAGGAAGAGGGATCATTTCTTAGAGTTTCCGGCCAGTCATTCACAAGAGGCTCCGAGGGTGGGTTCCTGCACCCACAAACGCCAGGTAAACAATTGTCCAGCCAGAGCACAGTTCTGGAGGATGACGATGTAGAGGATGAAGAGATGGAGGAGGAGGAACCATGTTCACAGCAGGGTGGCACCCAGACCAGCTCATGGCCATCACTGGTGCGTGGCTGGGGGGATACAGAGGACACAGACGATACACCGCCCACAGAGGACAGCTTTTCGTTGCCTCTGGCCAGCCTGGAACACATGAGCAATTACATGCTGCAGTGTTTCCGACAGCGACCGCACAAGGTGAAGGCAGAGGAGGAGGAAGAGGAAGCCAACGCAGCTGGGGCACCGCCAGCACCTCAGAAGGCAGGGTTAGCATGGCCGAGATGTGGAAAAGCTTTGTCAGCACGCCACAACAACCAGCACCACCAGCTGATATGGAACGTCTTAGCAGGAGGCAGCATTTCACAAACATGGTGGAGCAGTATGTGTGCACACGCTTAAACATACTAAATGACGGGTCTGCCCCCTTCATCTTCTGGGTCTCCAAATTGGGCACATGGCCTGAGCTTGCCCTTTACGCCTTGGAGTTGCTGGCCTCCCTGCAGCCAGTGTATTATCTGAGCGTGAGTTTAGCACGGCAGGGGGCGTTATCGCAGACAAGCGCAGCCGCCTGTCCACAGCCAATGTGGACAAGCTCACGTTCATTAAAATGAACCAGGCATGGACCCCAAGGGACTTGTCCGTACCTTGTGCAGAATAGACATGTATACCGGCCTTAACCAGCCATTGTTATACTACAGCGCAATTGCTCATTCTTGTATTCTGGATATTTCACACTCCTTTAGAGTGTACCCTAATTTAAAAAATTCTAATAAAAAAAAAAACACAAATTTGTCTGTTACATTTTCGGGTGAAATTCACCAATTTTTGGGTGTGATATACCAATGCTCTACCTAGTAGACAGTAAAAGAAAATTCACTAATTAGTCTGTTACATTTTTGGGTGAAATTCACAAATTTTTGGCTGTGATATACCCCTGCTCTAACTATTTGACAGCTTAATAAATTTCACAAATTTTTCTGTTACATTTTCGGGTGACATTCAACAATTTTTTGCTGTGATAGACCCCTGCTCTACCTAGTAGACAGGTCAATAAATTTCACTAATTTTTCTGTTACATTCTTGGGTTGACATTTTACAATTTTTGCCATGAATAAACCTCTGCTCTGCATAGTTGACAGGGACCGAAATTTTTTCAAATAATCTGTTCCATTGGTGGGTGACATTAACCCATTTCTGGCGATGAAAAACCCCTGCTCTGCATAGGTGACAGGGACTTAAATTTCTAAAATTTGTCTTTAATTGGCCCTTTCATTCGATTCTTCTGCTTTAATAACTTGTCCCACATTTCCGCTTCATCCCATTGCAGCCATTGACTTCCCTTGGATGAATCTGCAAAAAAAGGGGGTTACAAGCCACACCTAGGTACCGTACCCCTAGTGTTACCAGAAAGTGTTGAAGAATGTTTTTTGACTCTTTTTGTTAATATGTCTTATAACCACAGTGCATGTACAGAATGGAAATCAAAATACCCTCTTTTGTTAAAAAATCCTCGCCCAGGGGCAGGTATCCAGGTATATCCAGGTAACTACACATGTTACAAGGGGAGTACACATGGGAGGAATGTACAGAATTTCACCAAAGGTTATTGTCACAAATACAGCAATCTGAATATATCCCTCACTCAGAACCAAGTGTACTCCATAGGAGATGTGTACTGAATCTGTGGAGATGGAAAGATAAGATCCAGATTGGAAGGTGCCTGGAAAGGTGAATGTGCGCTTGCCAAAGCTATAATGAACATGCACATTTTTACTGAATCAGATATTATAGACAAAGGGGTGCTAAAGATAAACAAAAGAAGCAGCCCCCTTTCAAGTTTTGACCCCCATGTGTATATAGATGCAATAGGTGTTCCAAGAAGGGTCCCAGATGAGTTCAAAGCTAGAGCTCAAGTAGCCGCCGGATTTGAATCAATATTTCCCATCATTACTGTGAATAAAAATGTTGATTGGATAAATTACATATACTACAATCAGCAAAGGTTTGTAAACTATACCAGAGATGCATTTCTAGGGGTAGCAGAAGAACTACAAGCAGACTCAATCATGACATTCCAGAATCGAATGGTGTTGGATATGATTCTTGCAGAGAAGGGCGGGGTGTGCCGAGTATTGATTGATCCAACCTCCTGCTGCACATACATACCAAATAATACTGGCCCCACTGGTAAGGTCACAATAGCTATAAAGAAGCTTGAAGATCTGTCAGTAGAACTGAAAAAGAACTCAGGTATAAATGATCCATGGGATCAATACTTTGGATGGTTCACAAGTTGGAAACAAGGTCTCATGCAACTAGGGATTGTCATACTAATAGTAATTGTAGTAATAGGTGTAGTAGCATTATGTGTTATTCCCTGTGTGAGACGAATGCTAGAAAAAGGGCTCTCTAATATGTCATTATATCAGACTACTGTACCCCAGGAGGATCGAAGCCCAGATGGGTATAAGAATTACCTAATATCGTATAGAGAGAAAAAGGACAAGAAAGGAAAGAACCATGTAGTGTGATCCACTAAAGGTTCTTAAGAGGGGATTTGAAAGGAATCCATGTTCTTTATTATGTCAAAATCAATTCTGCTTTTTACTGAAGTTTCATTTCTATGTTAGGTACTAACTCTGATTGCTGTGAAACTAATATACTGTAAGGTTTCTATTCTCTGTAACCCTGAATCTTATCTCTTTGGCACTACTCCCGGACAATATTCCTAATATGGAAGTTCCGTTTTTGTTTCTCTTTCTGTAAACGTAGAATGAAACGTGTTAATATGATAGGTTAAATACATAACATACGATGATGCTAATAAAGAGAGTAAAGCCCCCTCTATATAACCTGTGTGCATTAAAAATAAACCTCAGAGTGTTCATTCAGTACATCACTGTTGTGTCTTTTGTTACCTACTGAGTGAAGCGCTCTCCTGACGTCAGAAAGGGACTCAAACCAAGCCGATACTAGAAGTTTGGTGCCAGGGGTACCAAGTGGGACTCAGAGATTCCTATCAGTCAGCACCTCCCAGTGCGCAGGTGCACGCTGCCATGGCAAAGACCTTGAGGAAAAAAAGACAATGCAGCAGCACCCTGCAAATCAGATAAAGTACAACAATGCCATAGTCACAAAAATAATGATTACAAAAATGATGGTGCTAATGCTACGCTTATTTATAAAGTGAGATGCTTGGCCAATGCATTTTGTACAAAACCATCTGAGCCCGTCTGCCGTACGTCAAGGCGATCTCTGTTAGACGGGTCCTAACACTAAATACTACCTGTTATGCGCCATGATGGCCGCCATAAAATTCAGGGAGTGTTGGATCCAGGAAAGGTATAGAGTGGGCTCGTCATGCATGTTGGTACCTGCATCCCTTGTAATGGAGGCCATTATGGCACAAAAAATGGAAAAAGGCAGAGTGGATCCAACATGCATGCTGAATTTTATGGCGGTCATTATGGCGCATAACATCCAGGTGTCCGCTCAACTCTACTTATGGGCCCTAGTGCAAAAGTTACCACCATCATTGCCATTACATGAAAATCAACATTTCACCCTGTCTTCTGTCTATTGAATGCTAGTTAAAATAAGAAATGGACAATAGTCATGTGTTATATACCCCATAATCCAGCACCAATGCTCCCATGGTCCCCAGACACTGTGTGTCCATCTCCCTAGCCTCTACCTGTTTACATCTGTTGAAGAATCCCAGGTCTATCTGGCTATGTTTCTTCATACACACTAAAGTATTCTCTACAGAACCTGCATTTTTTGAGGAATTGGCTAACAATCTAATGTGTATGGGAAGCTCCAGACTCTATCCTCTCAGATGATGTTGGGATGAGAAGGATTACTGCCAGAGGTGACTTTCTCTTCTTCCCATTGGGCGAGTTGGGAGAGATAGCTGCCAGATGTTCAGTGGTTAGCTATTGAACGTGTATAGGTACCTTTTGGTATGACCTTACAAATGCCTAACTGAAGTACCGATATATGGATATAAGACAGTACATTATAGAAATGAAAACCAATAAAAACTCCCTTACGGGATTAACCCCTTAAGGACTTGGCCATTTTTTGCAAATCTGACCAGTGTCACTGTAAGTGCTGATAACTTTAAAACGCTTTTACTTACCCAGGCCGTTCTGAGAGTGTTTTTTCGTCACATATTGTACTTCATGACACTGCTAAAATTGGGTCAAAAAAGTAAATTTTTTTGCATAAAAAAATACCAAATTTACCAAAAATTTGGAAAAATTGGCAAATTTCCAAGTTTCAATTTCTCTACTTCTATAATACATAGTAATGCCTCCAAAAATAGTTATTACTTTACATTCCCCATATGTCTACTTCATGTTTGGATCATTTTGGGAATGATATTTTATTTTTTGGGGATGTTACAAGGCTTAGAAGTTTAGAAGCAAATCTTGAAATTTTTCCGAAATTTTCAAAAACCCAATTTTTAGGGACCAGTTCAGGTCTGAAGTCACTTTGCGAGGCTTACATAATAGAAACCACCCAAAAATTACCCCATTCTATAAACTACACCCCTCAAGGTATTCAAAACTGATTTTACAAACTTTGTTAACCCTTTAGGTGTTCCACAAGAATTAATGGAAAAAATCAATTTTTTGGCAAATTTTCAATTTTAATCCATTTTTCCCAGTAACAAAGCAAGGGTTAACAACCAAACAAAACTCAATATTTATAGCCCTGATTCTGTAGTTTACAGAAACACCCCATATGTGGTCGTAAACAGCTGTACGGGCACACGGCAGGGCGCAGAAGGAAAGGAATGCCATACGGTTTTTGGAAGGCAGATTTTGCTGGACTGGATTTTTTGACACCATGTCCCATTTGAAGCCCCCCTGATGCACCCCTAGAGTAGAAACTCAATAAAAGTGACCCCATCTGAGAAACTACACCCCTCAAGGTATTCAAAACAGATTTTACAAATGTCGTTAACCCTTTAGGTGTTCCACAAGAGTTATTGGCAAATGGAGATGAAATTTCAGAATTTCAATTTTTTAGCAAATTTTCCATTTTAATCCATTTTTCCCAATAACAAAGCAAGGGTTAACAGCCAAACAAAACTCACTATTTATGGCCCTGATTCTGTAGTTTACAGAAACACCCCATATGTGGTCGTAAACAGCTGTACGGGCACACGACAGGGCGCAGAAGGAAAGGAATGCCATACGGTTTTTGGAAGGCAGATTTTGCTGGACTGGATTTTTTTACACCATGTCCCATTTGAAGCCCCCTGATGCACCCCTAGAGTAGAAACTCCAAAAAAGTGGCCCCATTTTAGAAACTATGGGATAGTGTGGAAGTATTGTTGGTACTAGTTTAGGGTACATATGATTTTTGGTTGCTCTATGTGAGGCAAGATAACAAATAGCTGTTTTGGCACCGTTTTGTTTTTTTTGCTATTTACAACATTCATCTGACAGGTTAGATCATGTGATATTTTTATAGACCAGGTTGTCACGGATGCGGCGATACCTAATATGTATACTTTTTTTTATTTATGTAAGTTTTACACAATGATTTCATTTTTGAAGCAAAAAAAAAATCATGTTTTAGTGTTTCCATAGTCTGAGAGCCATAATTTTTTCAGTTTTTGGGCGATTAACTTGGGTAGGGTATGATTTTTGCGGGATGAGATGACGGTTTTATTGGCACTATTTTGGGGTGCATGTGACTTTTTGATCGCTTGCTATTACACTTTTTGTGATGTAAGGTGACAAAAAATGTTTTTTTTATAGAGCCAGTCGATACGGACGTGGCGATACCTAATATGTATACTTTTTTTATTTATGTAAGTTTTACACAATAACAGCTTTTTTAAAACAAAAAAAATTATGTTTTAGTGTCTCCATATTCTGAGCCATAGTTTTTTATTTTTTGGGCGATTGTCTCAGGTAGGGGCTTATTTTTTGCGGGATGAGGTGACGGTTAGATTGGTACTATTTTGTTTGGCAAACGCCTTTTTGATCGCTTGCTGTTGTACTTTTTGTGATGTAAGGTGACAAAAAATTGTTTATTTAGCACAGTTTTTATTTTTTATTTTCTACGGTGTTCATCTGAGGGGTTAGGTCATGTGATATGTTTATAGAGCCAGTCGATACGGACGCGGCGATACCTAATATGTATACTTTTTTTTTTTCCCCTATTTTTTACACATTTTTTTTTACTTTATTTGGGGAAAATGACGTTTTTGTTTATTTTTACTTGAAACTTTTAATTTTTTTGGGAAAAACTTTATTTTTTAAACTTTTTTATCACTTTCTTTTTTGTCCCACTTTGGGACTTGAACTTTTGGGGGTATATTCCTTTACAATGCATTCCAATACTTCTGTACCGGTACGTCATGGGTCCTTAAGGACTCGGGATCCATGCCGTACCGGTACGTCATGGGTCCCTAAGGGGTTAAAGGACCTTAACATGTATAGCTTGGAAGAAAGACGAGACAGAGGGGATATGATAGAAACTTTTAAATACATAAAGGGAATCAGCAAGGTAAGAGAGGAGAGAATATTTAAAAGAATAAAAACTGCTACAAGATGACATAGTTTTAAATTAGAGGGGCAAAGGTTTAAAAGTAATATCAGGAAGTATTACTTTACTTGAGAGAGTAGTGGATGCATGGAATAGCCTTCCTGCAGAAGTGGTAGCTGCAAATACAGTGAAGGAGTTTAAGCATGCATGGGATAGGCATAAGGCCATCCTTCAAGATAGGGCCAGGGGCTATTCATAGTATTCAGTATATTGGGCAGACTAGATGGGCCAAATGGTTCTTATCTGCCAACACATTCTATGTTTCTATGTTATGTTTCTATGTCTTTGGGTTAGGTTTGCAGTATACTTGTTAGGGCTCGTTCACACGACAGTGTGAAGCCTGTGCCCGTATTGCAGACCGCATTTGCGGATCCGCAATACACGGGTCCCGTTCCATGGCTATTCCGCATCAATCTTGCTCTATCTTTTTGCGGAACGGAGGGATCGTGGACCCATTCAAGTGCATGGGGCCACGATTCCTAAGCCGCTGCCACACTGCAGGTGCCCGTGCTTAGCGGACCGCAATTTGCGGTCCACAGTACGGGCACGGGCCTCACACGGTCGTGTGAACAAGCCCTTATCTGTAGACTTTTGTTCTACTCCTCTTAACTAACAATCCCAATAACTAATATCTGAGCAGTGTTAATAAGTGTGAGACATTAAAAAAATAGGGAAATGATAAAGCATTAATTATATCTATGCTGGACGACAGCTAACTAATGTCATGAACTCTATTATCCAGTAATTCCTGGAAGAGTTAATATAGTCTTCCGATTAACTGATGACTCCTTTGAAAACTATTTCTGGAAAATGTTATAAAGCATAATGGAAAAGATACATCTAGTTTCTCATACCATGTAACACCAAAAAAGAGAAACAAGGCTAGCACAAATAATGATGGATGTAAACTTTATTATAGTCTCAACAAGAGACAAAAATGTATTAAAATGCACATAAAAAACAATACAATGGTAAGTGGGGAGCACTCAGAATGATGGAGCACCACTGGATAACAGAACGTATCAAGGCTAGAGGGATGATAAAAATATCCTAAAATATGTATGTATGGCACAAAGCCAAATATCAAATATATAAAACCTAGCCAAGGCTAACAGGCCTAGATCAGGGTGAAGTACAATACATGCCAAGATATAAAGTGCATAATGCAGAGAATGACAAAGTGCATAAGTATATCACATAGAAAAAGCCATGGAAAAGCCATGAAGTAAATACCTGAGTGATGAACCAACAGAGCCCCAACGCACGTTTCGCATAAGCTTCTTCAGGGGGGAGAAACGGTATTTTAAATTTTTTCTTCTAATTTTTCCTTAGCCATTTGGCCACTTGGGGAGCATACTTCTGTGGGCACTATAGGGGTCATGAATAGGGACAAGCCAGGAAGCAAGCTGAAGGTAGGACTGGCTTGGTGCTGTGGTCTGCATCTTACCTCCTAAGCCCTTGCACCATATCTTAATTAGAGACAATCGTAAGAGGAGATAACCTGGCAGCTATTGATTGCCACCATAGAGGGACAGCTTCTAGGGTAGTATGTTGTGCTGCACTGTGGTATTTGTTTCTGCTGGGACAGTATTTTGGGCTGCACTACAGTAGCCTTGTCTACTTGTGTTGGCCTCAGCTACTTGTGTTGGCCCTGCCTACTTGTGTTGCCCCACCTACTGTCAGTTTGGACATGCCAACCACATGGTGCCCATTTTATTTTTTTTATTTTTAGAGGCCCACTTATATTGATACTTTTTCTGGGCAGTGCAGTCCACACATTCCATAAATTATTTAAGCTACCCACCTTTGAACCCTCTCAAGTGGTCTGGTCACCTTTAGTATTTTGCAGTTTGTTTGTTTTTTTGTTTTTGGTTTTTTTTAGATTTCCAATTTATTTATGTGTATTGTGCACATTTTAATGTATAAATTATGGTAGAACAGTGTGTCCATCTTATAAAAAAAATCTTATAAAAAGAAGGAACTTAGTTTACTTGAAGCAATATATTTCCACATTTATTTTCATAGGAACATAAAAATTGTGATATAAAACCTGGCTTTATGTAGAAATGAATGAAAAATGTACAGAACTCTGCTCACTGTAATATTTTTGCCTAGGTCCATTTGAGAAAAAAAATAGATTTTTTACTGCCACAAGAATCCTTATAGGCAAAGTTTCGTAAAATGAGTACTTTTATGAGCATAATTTTCTTTACCAGTGAACACCATTTGTTCAGAGAAATGCAAAATTATGTAGTAAAGATCAGTGTGAAGTAAAGATGAGCGAGTTGATTCTAAATAAATTTCACAAAAATTCTGCTGCCAAATTCAAACGACACCATGCCCTTTTACAGTCAAAATTGGGGAAATAACAGGGTGGATAAATGAGGCATGATTTTGCAAAGTCATTCGGTCTCAGGGCTGGAGACAGGCCATTTTAATCATAGCCTGCAATCTGAGAGTATTAACCTTGTGTCTGCTAAAAAAAACAATTACAAACACAATCTAGTAACCTAGGTGTGGTCGGAAGACTATATGGACAGCATAGGGATATATTTAATTGGGTAGATTTAATCAATAGGCAGAGAAGTGAGGGTTTTATCAGGGAAAGTATAGGGAGGGAGAGACTGGTTTTGTGTGTGTTATACTGTTTTCATACAGCTGCTGACAAGAGAAAGGTTCATATTGCACTTCAGATTCTGAAATCAAAAAAATCCTGCGGCAGCATAATTTTTTCTGTAAATGAACAACCAGGCAGCTTTTTTTAATAAAAAACCTCAGGATTGTACAGTTCATAAGTGTTTTATAGGCTTATTTCTAATACACCCAGTACTTGGAATGTTAAATTCTTTTTTTTTTTTTTTTTTTCTGCTTTTATTCTCGCTCTTTTTTTATAAAAACCAATATTAATCACAACGGTGTACCCAGTATAACAATCATAAACATCATTTAAAAAAGAAAATTCTACACATCATCCTAAGTTCACCCCTGCAATAATAAGAGAAATAACTATTACAACCCCCCCTCCCCCATTGGCTGTCGTCCACTCCATTCATTCAAGTATAGAATATTATCAGTATTAAATATAGCTATGTAGTTCTGCGTGCAACTCTCCGTTTCCTTTCAATATCCTCATATATTATAATTTGTTGAAGGTATGAACCCCACTCCCTTGTCGAGGGCGGGGGAGACAGAACCCCAATACTTTATCATTATAACTTTAGCCACCATCAATCCCCTCATCCAAATCCGTCTGACCACAGGCGGGACTTCCACTTCTGACCCATAGTCTCCAAAGATCACTATCAAAATCCCCGGGTTATAGTTCATTGAAGACTCCTCCTGTAGGGCAGAGAAAACCTCATCCCAATATTTTCATATCCACGCTTAGCGCAGCAACAATCCCGGTTTTTATTTTGGGGGAATTTTCCTTGGATTTTGGGCGTGTAATACAATCTATGGAGAATCTTAAATTGAATTAACCTGTGCGCTCTGGAAACTGTCGCCTTTCTCACGCTCCTGTAAATAGTGGACCACTGTAGTGGGGGGCAATTCAGTTCTTGCTCCCACTTACTTGGGCTTTTAAAAGGCGTTACAGTTGCCAGTGCCATTTGGAGTTTAGCATATAATCTAGATATCTTCACCTTTTCAAACTTCTGAGCTTCACAAAAATCAAAAAATATATTCTCTCATGGGAAGATACGACCCCTATTCCTAGAGGCTTCAAATATATGTTTCAAACGTGCATACATAAATAAGTCTAATAGTGAACTATCGTTAAAACCGAATTCCAACAGTGTTTTAAAACGACCCATATAAAAAAGGTGAGACACCGTGTTGATACCATTACGTAACAAATAATCAAAATCTGTAATTTTGAAGAACTCCTCCAGCCCCCTGTTCTCCCACAGAGGGGTGAAAACAAACGGACCAGAAACTTTAAAAATCTCCTTCAGTCTGTTCCACACCCTCTGTAGCGAGCAAGGGATCAACAAGGACCTCCTCATTCCCATAAAACCAGTCTCCAAACCTATATTCTCTATTGGTTTATCAAAAACTTTAGTCAAATATCGTGAAAGTAAGCTCTCTTTCGAATAACAACAACGCTGAATCTGTGCGCATAAATAATAACCCTGAAAAAAAGGTAATGACAGCCCACCATCTGCCTGCGACAACCATAGATATCTCTGCTTTATACGCACCCTCTTCCTTCCCCAAATTAGATCGTTGATCAAAGTCTCCAGTCTATGAAAGAAGATATCATCTATCCAGATGGGGGAGGCGCACAACGGAAACAAGACTATGGGTAAAATAATCATCTTAATGAGTGCTATTCGATCCGTCTGTGCCAGTATCAATTTCCGCCAAGCGCTGACTTTGGCCCTGACTTTATTCAAGACCGGGGCCAGATTAAGCTCGTAAAACCTATTTATAGGAACCCCAATCTTAAACCCCCAAATAGTCCAAGGTATCATTCGGGACCAAAACACGAACTCGCTTCCCCTCATTTACAGCTTTCCGGTTCAGCGGGAGGAGCGATGACTTTGTCCAGTTGATCCTATAGCCTGATAGTTTACCATAGTCTTCTATTACCTCTATCACATAGGGGAGGATTTTCCATCCCTGATCCAGGAACAGAATCACGTCATCAGCATATAAGCTTATTTTATCGCTCACTCCCGCCACCCCGAAGCCATCTATACAGCTATCTGAGCGAATCCGACAAGCCAACGGTTCAATAAAAAGAGCGAAGAGGAGAGGAGACAGGGGGCAACCCTGTCTCATCCCTCTCCGCATCATAACAGGGGAAGAACTAATACCGTTGATATTGATACATGCAACTGGATGTTCATATAGCATTTGGGTCATTTCAAGAAACTGATTTCCAAGGCCAAAATGGGACATGGTAGCCCACAAAAAAGGCCACTCCATCCTGTCAAACGCCTTCGCGGCGTCTAAAGACAGGATGGAGTGGTCCATACTGCCCCCAACAGATAGATTCAAATAGACCCTGTATAGACTCATCTGTATTTGACGCCCCGGGATAAAGCCCGTCTGATTGGGGTGTACCAGACACGCTATAACCCTCTTCAGACGATTAGCCAAAATTTTTGCGAAAATCTTATAGTCCGTATTTAGGAGTGATATGGGTCTATATGACCCCATATCACACGGATCCTTCTCCTTTTTTAAGACCAAAATAATCACTGCCTCTCTAAATGATTGAGGTAAAGAGCCGCATGCGCAGGATTCATTAAGGACTAGAAGCAGGCTCGGCAAGAGTGATTTAGCGTGGTACCTATATAATTCAAACGGCAATCCGTCTGGGCCAGGGGCTGATTTATATTTTAGGGAGGAAAGAGTCGCCTGGAGTTCCTCTAAAAGAATGGGGGAGTCCAAGCACTCTCTATCTTGAAAACTTAACTGGGGGAGCTCTAATTTTTGAAGATATTGATCCATGTCAGTGCGACTGAACATAGACTCAGATTTATAAAGGATAGAGTAATATCTCACAAATTCCTCCCTTATCTCCTCTGCAGATCTCACCCCAGCACCCTGTGAGTTCCTGATTTCTCTTATACTGGTAGTCTCTCTCTGGTTGGCCACCAGACGAGCCAAAAACCTGCCCGTTTTACCAGATTCGCAAAAACGATTCTGGCCTTGAAATAGGAGCTTATGTTGTGCTTTTTTATAAAGGAGCGTCTTAAGCTGTAAGTTGGCCTCCTCTAACTGATTAATGGATTGCTCCGTGTAGGAGTCAATTAATGTGGCGCGTAGACTCCTTATTGAGTCTGACAGTTGTTGTTCCCTGCGCCGTACTTCCATTCTAAACCTATTAATTTTACTAAAGTATAAGCCCCTTATATGTGCCTTCAAGGCGTCCCACACATAATGAATATGTGTTGATCCTACGTTGAGGCCCCAAAATTCCTGAATATCCTGGTCTATTCGGGATTGCTCCCCTATCACATCAAACCAGTGCGGGTTCAATTTAAAGATTCTACCTGTATTTGGAGCCTCCGCAAATACAACAAGAACTGGGGAGTGATCCGAGATTCCATGGGGTTCATACCTCATTCTCAGGACGCGACCGCACAAATCCCGACTTGCGAAGGCCAGATCTATACGGGACATTGACCCGAATGACTGGCTAAAACATGAAAAGATTTTTTTATTGCCATAGAGGTGGCGCCAGATATCGACCAGCGCCAGCTCCTGGCACACAGTATTTTGCAGTTTAAAAGTGAAGATTTCCTACAATACACTGCACAGCTGCAATATGGGGCTTCTTGAAACAGGATTTTGAGCTTGCAGTAACGTGTACTAATCTAGGTGCACAACTGCTCAATTAGGTCCCCCAATCACCGATTCCGGAAACCTATATGACCCCTTTATATCAAAAGAGTCTATTCAGCACTGTTCACTTCTGTAATAAAAAGGATCTGGTATTGCCAAGCACTTGAATTGTTTCTTCTCTGTACATAGAATAGATTAGAATAGAATAAAACAGAAAATATCCTTATATGAAATTTAGGTAACCTAGAATATATGGCCAGTAGTATGTGGACAACTGACCATCACACCTAAATCAGCTTGTTGGATATCCCATTCTAAAGCAAAAGTTGTTTATATAGATATAGGCCACTTTTAAGGTCATGGCAGCATCCATACATCTAGGTAGGCTTTCAATCAATGCTACCAAAGTGTTTGATGAGGTAAAGGTCAAGGTTCTGTGCATTATGGTTTGTTGACACCAACCTCAGCATGTTTTTTTTGCATAGGGGGACAGTCATGCTGCAGCAAAAAAGGACCTACCTGAAACTGTTGTCACCAACTTGTAAGAATACAATTGTATATTTTTGTATGCTGTATCATTAATATTACCCTTCATTGAAAAACATACAGCAGGGACTATGCATTCTGGAAGTAAGCATGCTCCAGCAGCCGCCAAATCCAAATTTGTCCACCAAACTGCCAGAAACATGTTTTAACTTGTGGAATAGGCATTTCTACTGTATATTCCACTTTCATTTTCCTTCATGTTGATGATGTGGTTTACTGATTTAATGGAGTGGTGAAGGCAGGACCAAACAAAGCTAAGTTTGCAGTACCCCTAGGTTTCCATCCTAGATCTGCCCTCAGTCCCATGCTGTCTTTGTTTCAATTAACATACTACCTGTGTGTGCTGCAGCCAGCTTTCTCTGATTGTATTACATTTAGTTGATGAACAAATAACATGGCCACTACACCAACAGCTACGTACTAAGGATGAGCAAATCAGTTCGTAATGAACTGGATTCCTTACGAACTTTGAAAAATTTTGTTCAGGAGGCAGACCTGAACCATTTCAGGTTAGTTTTGGATGAATCTAGTAAAACTGTATGCAGCACCATTTTATTGCACATTTCGGTGGGAAAAAGCACTAGGGAGGAAGAAGAAAGCTCACATGACCCTGAGAGGAAGTAAAAGGGGAAGGGCTTGCACTGATTGGCTCACGAGCTGACAGACAGCCTGGATGAGCCAATCAGTATTGCAGCAGATAGGAAGGTGTCCTTGCAGAACGTCATTATGTGTTGGTCTTTGCATAAGGGTGGGACAGTCAAAAGTCACAATAAAGCTTCTATTCTACTTCCTGGAAAATTGAAAGGGAAAGACTAGAATTACAAATAAGAAGAATTGTGTAGATTAGGATTAGGGTTAGCACAACTCTAGCTGCTGCAAAACCACAAAAGCAGCTACCTGCTAGGACATATTTTTTTCCGATAATACATTTTTCCAAAAATACTTTTTTTATTTTGGGTGGGGGGTTGTGGAATACGCAAAACTGTACAGCGTGTGTTTTACCATCCAGACGATAGCATTTAAAATATCAGTGAAAACACTTGAAATGCATCTCCACATACCGTAGATAATTAACAATTTTTTTGTTTAAGTTTTGAAAACTAACATATATGTGTCTTACAATACACAGGGTAGTGAAGGATAACTAGGAGTTATCTGTGAGTCATAACATGACATACTAGGCAAAAATTTGTGTTGTTTCATCTCCACACAGTTGAAATGTAATTTTTTGAGGTTGAAGTTTTCAAAACCAGCATATACACAAGGCCATATCTGCCACTAGGCACAGAAGGGCATGTGCCTAGGGAGGTGCCCTGCAAGGAAGGCGGCACCAGGGAGTAATTTACAGTTGTTGTTATTATTTTATTTTTTATGCACTCCCTCCTCTCCAGTTTAGGGGGGAAGGGGGTGTCTAAGGGCAGAAACAGACTGAGCACTATGGCCAGAAACAATTACAAGCAACAGGCTTCCGACACTGGCCGCCCCATACACCTGTAAGCGAAACACCACAGATGCTCTTGAGACAGAGGAGTAGAGCAATTCCTATTCCCCTCCTCTAAATCGGAAGAGAAAGAAGTCATCGTGGTGGTTTGGTCTGAATGGGGAAGAATCAAGAAAGAGAACATCTACTTCAGAGGAGACATCACTGGGTGTAAGAGGTATGTGGTCCTGTATTATCCTGTATGACCAGACAGTATGTTGACAGTAGGGCTTTACTGTAGTGCCGCACCTGAAGGGGTTAATTGTACTATCATATCCCCCTGTAAGAGATCAGGGCTGCCAGGCAGCAGGGGGAAGACCCCCCCCTCCCCAGTTTGAATATCATTGGTGGCCAGTGCGCCCCCCCCCCCCCCCGTTTCTCCCTCTATTGTAATAATTCGTTGGTGGCACAGTGTGCCCCCCCCCGCCCCCCCCCCCTTCCTCCCTCTATTGTAATAATTCGTTGGTGGCACAGTGTGCGCCCCCCATCGACCCCCCCTCCCTCTATAGCATTAACAACATTGGTGGCCAGTGTGCGGCCTCCCATCTCCCGCCCCCCCCCCCCCCCCCCGATCATTGGTGGCAGCGGGTTACTAGCAATAGTACAATAGTAAAAGATTCATACTTACCTGGGAGCTGCGATGTCTGTGATAAGTGGTAAGTGACAGTTCATTTAGCAATGCGCCGCACAGACCTGTCACTTTCCAGTAGGTGGAGCTCCCGGCCGGACACGAACATCGCAGCAGCCGGTAAGTATGAATCTTCTACTATTGTACTATTGCTAAGTAACCATGGCAACCAGGACTGTAGTAGCGTCCTGGTTGCCATGGTTACCGATCGGAGCCCCAGCGATTAAACTGGGACTCCGATCGGAACTCCGCTGCCACCAATGATGGGGGGGGGGGGAGATGGGAGGCCGCACACTGGCCACCAATGTTGTTAATGCTATAGAGGGAGGGGGGCCGATGGGGGGCGCACACTGTGCCACCAACGAATTATTACAATAGAGGGAGGGGGGGGGGCCGCACACTGGCCACCAATGATATTCAAACTGGGGGGGGGGAGGGTCTGCCCGCACCTGAAGGGGTTAATTGTGCTGATCACGCCCCCTGTAAGAGATCGGGTGCTGCCAGGCAGCAGGGGGCAGTCTTGTACACAGTTTGTAGTGTATTCTAACTAGAAGCGTCCCCATCACCATGGGAACGCTTCTGTGTTAGAATATACTGTCGGTTCTGAGTTTTCACGAAGTGAAAACTCAGCTTTGAAAAAGCTTTTATGCAGACGGATCTTCGGAGCCGTCTGTATAAAAACTAACCTACGGCCACGGATCACGGACACGGATGCCAATCTTGTGTGCATAAGTGTTCTTTCACGGACCCATTGACTTGAATGGGTCCGTGAACCGTTGGCCGTGAAAAAAATAGGACAGGTCATATTTTTTTCACGGCCAGGAAACACGGATCACGGATGCGGCTGCAAAACGGTGCATTTTCCGATTTTTCCACGGACCCATTGAAAGTCAATGGGTCCGCGAAAAAAAACGGAAAACGGCACAACGGCCACGGGTGCGCACAACGGTCGTGTGCATGAGGCCTAAGGCAGACAGCCCTGTCTAGGGCCACCTATCTGATGCTGATGTGCCTACAGGTGACAGGGCACGCTAATGTCTCATCCCTGATGGCAAACATCAAACCACCCCCATAGGTACATACCAGTCACAAAATCACAAGTCACATACGATCCTATAAATACAAAATAGAAACCATAATGATAATGAAATAGAAAACAAATGAAGCCACTGATGTCCCTTCAGTCGACAAATGAAGAAATATAGTACAGCAAGGCCATGCAGATGTCTAGAACCTCTTCTGGTACGCTGAACAAATATGGCAAAAGAAATCCATCTAAATGTAAAATTAAAAAAATATAAAAAAATGCTGAAATATGGTATTTGGTTCTGCTGGGGCAGTATCTTGTGCTGCACTGTGGTATTTGTTTCTGCTGGGGCAGTATATTGTCCTGCAATGTAGTATTTTGTTCTGCAGAGGCAGTATATTGTGTTGCACTGTGGTATTTGGTTCTGCTGGGGCTATAAATAGGGCCCTGCCTATACATGTCTTACAATATGCAGGGTAACTAAGGAAAACATCTGTAAGTGATAAAGTGGCATAGAAGGCATAAATCTATGTTTCATCTCCACACAGTTCAAATAAAAATAATTTTTTGGCTTGAAGTTTTTAAAACCAGCATACCTGCCTTACAATACGCAGGGTAGCCAAGGATAATACAGTATCTGAGTGATAACGTGACATACTAGGCTGAAATCTGTGTTGTTTCATCTCCACACAGTTCATATCAGTGTAATATTTTTGCATACAAATTTTGAAAATCAGCATATGCATGTCTTAGAATATGCAGGGTAGTGGTAGTGGTAACATGAATAATTGGGCCAAAATCCAGGCACTTCAAGTTTTGGTATGGTGAGAGGGTGGTTGTACAAAATTGCATTGTACTTTGTCAACTTGTGATTTACACTGGAGATTTTTTTTTCGTAATTTGCATATTTTAACAAGCAAAAGACATTGGGTGCAAATCTGTATTTCCAAAGTCAACTCTTGGTAGCAGTGTCTTCAGTGTGTTTGTGGAAAGGGAAGGATAACGTATTTCATCTCCCTATCTTTAAGTTCCTTTAAATCAGATTTACAAACCATTCCATACTTTTTGTGACTGTGTACTGTGGTAATGTGTACAATAAAGTGCACGGTAGAGGTATGGTGTCTCATCCGATTTTTCAGTTTAGCTGGGTGAGAAATGAAATCCAAAAATGGTATGGCTTCAGCAAGGCATAGTTGCAGGAGCTGTTTTTTATTTAAAGTTGTATGGGCTGCATTTCTTTGGACTGGGAGCAGGTTGGTAGTGGGAGTCTTCCAGTCCACACCCCTAGTCCATTACAGGTTCCCTGGCCCCAGGTGAGGCCAGCTAGGTTAATCAAGCTGGGATAAATCAACCCTCTGTGCATGAGTCTGGGGGGGGGGGAAGGAGGGGAAGGAAGCGACCCTACAGAGAGGGAAGCCTGGGAGGCTTGTGTGGTCACAGCCAGGTGGGCTGCTTAGAGAAGCCGAATCTCTCCCCTGGACTTATGTTTGGCGAGCTGACCTGCTAAGGGTTTGAGTCTGAGACCCTGTGTGTAAGCTGTGCTTAGAGGTGAGTCAGGGAGAAGAACTTTGTATTAGCTAGGGCCCAGACGGGCAGGTGTTTATATTGGTTTGGATTTATGTTTGTGCTGGTGCTAAAGTGGCAAAATAAAGCACCATTTAGACTTGAATCCCATTGTCAGAGGAGAAGTGATTGTGACCCCCTGTGAGAACGTGATCCCCTACAGTACATTTAGGCCCAAAAATGTCAGGGATACGAAAGGGTTCCAAATGAAAGACCAAGAGCCAGAATGTGGGTAGTAGCAGCACCAGCTATCCGGCCAGAAGTAGTAGTAGTAGTAGCAGGCCGCAGTTGTCTCTGGCTTTGGAAAGGTGCAACATTATTGTTGAGGAGAAAAAAGATCAGATTGTGGATTGGATGGCTCACTCCTCCTCTCAGTCGCAGCAGGATGACGTGCAGGTGACTTCGGAGTCTGACACTGTGTCGTGGAGCCAGGGGTCACAGCGTTTCTCCTCATCTTCCTCCTTGCAGCCCCAGAGAAGGTTTTCAGTGGATCTTCTTAGTCTTCACTGCTTCTTCCTAATGAGGCACCTTCCTTTTTCCTAATAAATGGCAAGAAAACCCAACCATGCCCTACAGCAGATAGTAAAGAGAGTCTGGTTGATGACTTGTGTGAGAGCAGTCAGCATTTGTACTGGCTTGAGGAAGAGGTTCAGGACCAGCTTGGGGACCCCATGCATAGATGTTAGTGGTGGTTTTAGTGGCACCCGTAGCCACGGTATTGGCATTGGAGGCAACGACAGTGGCAGTCTTGGCAAATTCAGAGCAGGGGAGTGGGGGTAAAATAACCCACCATGATATTTCACAGTTTGATAAAATGAAACATAATAAGGAAGATGGTGATGGCGGCATGCTATGATGCTTCTGCTGCTGCTACTATTGCAGCCACATGCCTCTTATTACCCTATCCTTTCCACATCCACAATGTACTGCTGCTGCTCACAATTAAAAGGGAGAATTTTTTAAGGCTTGTTCACAACCAGCCACTTTTCTTCTGAAATTAACACTTGTGCTTGTCATATGGGCAGGTATTCTGACCCTGTCAAGAATTTTTGGACATTTGGCCCCCAACAAGCCTTTTTTTTCCCCTGAATATTCCCGAATCTCATCTAAAATGCCACATCTAAATGTGCCCCTTTGTGTTTGCACTATACATCATAGGGTTTCCAAGATGGTAAGACACAACAATAAGCAGAAAATTTATTTTCACCAGTAATTTAGTAACACTAGTTACTTTTGATATATCTGTATAATAATGTATCCTAATTAGTAGCAAAGTGGTTGTATTAGATTAGTAAAACTGTTTTTTTCCCCAGAAACAGCACCACTCTTGTATTTGGAACGGTACAGTTCAGCACCAGTCAAGTAAATAAGATTGCGCTGCAATGCCAGTCATAGCCAGGGCCGCACCTCCAATTAGGCGAGGTGAGACAATCGCCTCAGGCGGAGCGGCCCTGGATTAAGTGGGGGCGGCGGCTGGGGCAGCGGGAGATGAACGCTTCCATTGTGGAAGCGCTCATCTCTCTATATTCAGCTGTATCACCGTCCCGAGGACAGCGATACAGCTGAAGGCTGCGCCAGGGCAAAGGAGTGTCACCTCCCTGCCCTGCTCCTTCTGATAGGCTACAGCAGTGGTCCCCAACCTTTTTTGCACCAAGGACCGGTTTCATGCAAGACAATTTTCCCAAGGACCGGGTGGGGGGGGAGGGGGCGGGGGTTCTGTCGCGGGGGTTAGGGGGTGGGCGGGGCTGACTGCTTTACGCGCATAACAAAACACAAGGTGCATATTAAAATATATAACACTATATAATGACTATATAAACTGACTATGGTCTCTGCTGCACTGGTCTCTGCTGCACTGGACCGTATTTTTCGCCCTATAAGATGCACCTAGTTTTAGAGGAGAACAATAAGAAAAAAATATTTTTCATTACACCTCAGGTCAGACCAGCAATCAGACCCCCAATGTTAATCAGACCTCAGATCAGACCCCCAATGGCTCAGATCAACCCCCAAACCTTTAGCCATCTATCAGCCCCCAATGTCAGCCATAACCCCCCCCCCAATGTCAGCCATAACCCCCCCTAATGTCAGCCATAACCCCCCCTAATGTCAGCCATAACCCCCCCCCTAATGTCAGCCATAAACCCCCCCCCCCCCAATGTCAGCCATAAACCCCCCCAATGTCAGCCATAAACCCCCCCAATGTCAGCCATAAACCCCCCCAATGTCAGCCATAAACCCCCCCCAATGTCAGCCATAAACCCCCCCCAATGTCAGCCATAAACCCCCCCAATGTCAGCCATAAACCCCCCCAATGTCAGCCATAAACCCCCCCAATGTCAGCCATAAACCCCCCCAATGTCAGCCATAAACCCCCCCAATGTCAGCCATAAACCCCCCCAATGTCAGCCATAAACCCCCCCAATGTCAGCCATAAACCCCCCCACAATGTCAGCCATAAAACCCCCCCACAATGTCAGCCATAAACCCCCACAATGTCAGCCATAAACCCCCCCAATGTCAGCCATAAACCCCCCCAATGTCAGCCATAAACCCCCCCAATGTCAGCCATAAACCCCCCCAATGTCAGCCATAAACCCCCCCAATGTCAGCCATAAGCCCCTCATGTCAGCCATAAGCCCCCCATTAGCCCCTCATGTCAGCCATTAGCCCCTCATTAGCCCCTCATGTCAGCCATTAGCCCCTCATTAGCCCCTCATGTTAGCCATAAGCCCCCCATTAGCCCCTCATGTCAGCCATTAGCCCCCCATTAGCCCCTCATGTCAGCCATTAGCCCCTCATTAGCCCCTCAAGTCAGCCATTAGCCCCTCATTAGCCCCTGATGTCAGCCATAAGCCCCCCATTAGCCCCTCATGTCAGCCCCATGTCCCCCAGGTCAGCCATCAGCCCCTAGTGCAAATAAAATTAAAAAAAACACTTACCTCTCCTGTTCCTGGACACCATCGCAATCCTCTTCATTCTGCTGTCGGCTGGCTGTGTATACCGGCGCACATACTCTGTGACCTCACGCTGTGCGCAGCCATGCACAGCCGATAGCCGAGCCGAGGACCAGGAAGTGGTGAGTACAGATCCTTCACCGGTTCCTGGTCCTTCTGTACTAATGAAGTGCTTCCATAATGGAAGCGCTTCATTAGTACAGAGTTAAAGACTGCCCTGATCACCGCGGCCCGGCTAACAATCCTCCACGGCCTGGTCCTGGGTCGCGGCCCGGCGGTTGGGGACCGCTGGGCTACAGGACTCGTGCCTGTAGCCTATCAGAAGCCAGCGCAGGCGGTATGATGACGTCATTATCATCGCGCCGCCTGAGCCGGGCAGCCCACAGCGCGGGACACAGGCCGGAAGAAGCCTGGAGGTAAGTATGTGTGTTTTATTTTTATTTGGCACCTTGCAGTTTGGTCAACTTGAAGAAGGGGTAAAGGAGCATTATCGGGGCGTCTACTGGGGGGACAATATAAGTGAACTTTATTCTGGCACAGACTATCGGGGGCACTATATAGGGGAATCTTTATTCTGACACAGATTATGGGGGCACTATATAGGGGAATTCTTATTCTGGCACAGATTATGGGGGCACTATATAGGGGAATTTTTTATTCTGGCACAGATTATTGGGGGCAATCTGGGGGCACTATATAGGAGAATTTTATTCTGGCAGATTATGGAGGGCACTATATACAGGGAATTTTATTCTGGCACAGATTATGGGGGCACTATATAGGGACATTTTTATTTTGGCACAGATTATTGGGGGCACTATATAGGGAAATTTTTATTTTGGCACAGATTATTGGGGGCACTATATATTAGAATTTTATTCTGGCAGAATATGGAGGGCACTATATAGGGGGATTTTTATTCTGGCACAGATTATGATGGCATTATATAGGGGAATTTTATTCAGGCACAGATTATGCCAGCACTATATGGAGGGATATTATTCTGTCATTGATTGTGGGGGGCACCATGGAGAAGGGGGAAAGGAGCGCTATGGGGGCATATACTGGGGGCACTATATAAGGGAATTTTATTCTGGCACAGATTATGGGGGGCACTATGGGGGCATCTACTGGGGGCACTATATAGGAGTACTTTATACTGACACACATTGTAAGGGCACTGTGGGGACATTATCTCTACTGGGGGCACTAAGAGGGGGTATTTTTGCACTGGCACACACAAGGGGACATTGGCACATGTTATGGGGACAATGGCTATACTGGGACCACTAAAAGGGGGTATTTTATGTACTGGCACACAGTAGGGGCATTGGCATGCGTTATGGGGGCACTATGGGGACATTGGTTCTACTGGGAGCACAGAGAAGCTATTTTTTGTACTGGCACACATTATGGGGGCATTTTCTTTATACTGGCACACAACGGGGGTATTTTTTTGTACTGGCACACATAATGGGGACATTATTTTGTACTGGCACACATAATGGGGACATTATTTTGTACTGGCACACATAATGGGGACATTATTTTGTACTGGCACACATTATAAGGGGCCTTTAAGTTCTCCCACTTAGAAATCATGGAGGGGTCTGAAATTCACATTGTAGGTGCACTCCCATTCTGAGAGACAGTATTTAAAAAAATTCTGGAAATCACATTGTATGATTTGTAAAGAATTTATTTGTCTTGCACTGCTGAATATAAGTATTTGAACACCTGAGAAAATCTGTGTTAATATTTGGTACAGAAGCCTTTGTTTGCAATTACAGAGGTCAAACGTTTCCTGTAGTTCTTGACCAGGTTTGCACACACTGCAACAGGGATTTTGGCCCACTCCTCCACACAGATCTCCTCTAGATCTGTCAGGTTTCGGCGCTGTCACTGAGGAACATGGAGTTTCAGCTCCCAACAAAGATGTTCTATTGGATTTAGGTCTGGAGACTGGCTAGGCCACTCCAGAACCTTGATATGCTTCTTACGTAGCCACTCCGTAGCCACTCCGTAGCCGCTTCTTACGTAGCCACTCCGTAGCCACTGCTTCAGGTCGTTTCCATGTTGTAAGACCCAGCCACGACCCATCTTCAATGCTCTGACTGGGGGAAGGAGGTTGTTGCTCAAAATCTCACAATAAATGGCCCCATTCATCCTCTCCTTAATACAGTGCATTCGTCCTGTCCCCTATTATACATTTAGAAAGTTAGAAGATACACCGCACCTGCAGATTCTGAGGCTTCATTGTTTTTCCTATCTGAACATGAATTCCACAGTGTGAGAATTGTCTAGATGTTCCTCAAAGTATATATTCATGTATCAGTTTGTCCCTTGGCCCTGAGGCAAGACATCCAAATGTCAGAGGTGTAGTATTGAAAATATCAGGCATGTATTAGTTAACCCTTAATGGTATGATGCCTATTGCTTATACAACAGTGCCACCTAGATATGAGCAGTTAATACTACATCAGTAGCAAAAGTGCATTCTGGGTAGTATTAGGACGTCATGCTCCTTATCAATGAACACACCCATCCAACAATGATTGGAAAGTTCCAAACTCGGAGGGCGTGTTCATCTGATAAGTTTTGGGTTAAGAAACCAGTTACCAGGAGAAAGAAAAAAAAAAGGAGAAAACAAAACAAAAAACAAAAACATTTGGATTATAGATCTCTGGAGAATGATTTGGATTATCGGGAAAAACTCTTGAGAGCTGGCTGCCCCAAGACTCTGCACATCACTTGACCCTTGGGTAATGTATATATTTTTTTATGTAGTATTGATCTAAATTAATTGGCTTGATATTTAGTCAGATACCCGCTCATTTGCGGACGTGTAACGTTAGTTGCTACATTAGTATTCTCTCTTATTTCAGTTACGATGCATATAACTGAATAAAGGGGATAATATTGGAGAAACTCTCTGTTGGGAATCTTAATATTCCCTAGTTTGATATCAAGCCAATAATTTATAAGTTTTGTTGCAATACTACCATTATCTGAGTTTGGTCATCAATTTTGGGCGGAGCAAGGGCTCGTATCTGTCATCTTCTTGATTGAGTTTTCCGCATAATCCATTGATTGTATATCTCTCACAAATTTAAAGCTGTATTGCATAATATTCTTGTGTTGGTTGAGTATTGTTTTGTTGGCATCATATAGTGGTGAATTCTGGGTACTGCATATCATTGTATATTATTGAAATTTATGTTGATTCATTTTTGATTGTATTGTAAACTATTGTATAATAAACCATTTATATTTTTGCATAGACGCTTGTACCCTGTTTTACTGATTGCACAAAATAATCAGGTTCTTGATCGAACTCTTTTTGAGATGCTTATGTCCATTTCACTGGTCAATATCGTTTGCATAATTTTTCTTTTGATCAGTTAAATTTTTTTATCTTTATATAAAGCAATTGCTTTATATACCCGACATAAAATGGAGGCCCCAGTAGCGAGATCGAGTTAATTCTTTGATTATTTGTGCAAATAGTAAACCGTTCCATACCTTTCTTGGGTAACCAGATTATTCATAAATCTGTGTATAACTTTATTGCAAGAAAATGAGAGCAGCCGGTAGTGATGTTGCAACAGGAGATAGTCCATCTAGCCCGGAGCAGTTAATCCAGAACGTTGTTGAATATGTAAATTCACATTTAAATTTGGATCATGATGTGGCTGCATGGATAAATGAGTTGTAGGCAGAAGCCAAGAGAGAATGTGTGGATGTATGGACGCCACTTGGCACAGTCAGGAGACAACTAACTTATCTTGATGTGTTTTAAAAATACTGCCAGTAAAAACCAACACCTATTAAAGATGTTGCCATCAATTTTGTATGCATTATTAGAGGTCAGCATTTTCTCAGAGAGTAGACATGTGCATATAACGAAAGTGCAAGCATATGTATCCCATATGGAAGAAAGATTAGAATCTGCAAAGGCATCGATCGAGGATTTAAAATGCGAGCTCGATCACAGCCATGCTCCCTATCACAAATCAAAAAGTGAGTCAGAGGAGCTGCACATCCGTTATAGCAATCTGCAGCAAACAAGTGAACTAAGCCAAACTGTAGCTAATGTTCAAAGTGATCTGTCTGATCACGAGGGATCTCCAGACCCTCCAATTCTCACACCCCAAAATGTAGATATGTCATCATCACATGCTCTTAAAGCGCAATCCATCCGAGACCCTAAGCCACCCGAGGGTGATGGCATGATTAAACAGGAGGCCTTAACCCAATTAAATCAGGCGTTTCAAGCTGTAACCGCCTTACTAGGCGCTAGCGACGCAAAAGGTCACAGAAGTGCCCCTCCACGTCCTCCTCTAGAGAGGAATGTTAGGATTAAGTCACCTGTGCCAAGAGGGTCTGATGGAAGTGAGCGGAGCGTGAGTGATTGTGACAGTGATGTGAGAAAGCGTGTGATCCATTCCCTAGCACGCAGGCATAAGATTGCCCATCAGGGGGATGAGAGTTTCAGATGACCAACATATGCTGAGGTGGTCTCTAGAAAGAAAAATACTCAGTGTTCAGAAAAGGATCAGAACTCCTCGAGTATTATTAAGTTTCTAAATGTCACTGTGCCCAAATTCTCTAAAAAGGTTCTCCTGAAATTGCCAATCACTTAGAACTGTACCAGTCCACCATGGATTCTTTAAAATTGTATTCTGATGCGGACAGGATCAGATTCCTACCATGGGCATTTGATGGTAAATATCGCCACTACTTTATTTCATTTAGGGAGAGAAGAATTCAGGATTGGCAGGATTTTTTGCATGAGGTTAAATTAGAATTCAGCCCTTACCGTACTGTGACTGCTGCAAAACGTGATATCTATAAACTCACATGTAGACCCAATCAGAGTCCCCGGGAATTCCTCCCCATCCTTAAAAATGCCTATGGGTTGGCGTATAGATCCCCAAACTGGGAGTCTGAGGAGTTCAAACAGCTGTTTTATGATGCAATGCCCATGCAAATTAAGCTTAGCTTGGCTAGAGATCTTGATCTCAAAGCCCCCTTGGACAGGTTGGTGACGGCTGCCACCTCACTGTATAACATCAGTGAATGCCATGCTACAGGTGAAAGGAGATATAAAAAGTCCCCAGAACAAAGTGTAGCAGAAACTAAGGTAAACCCTGGCTTCAAATTTGAAACGCAGCCACGTAAGTACCCTCAGTCTACAGGACCTGTCCAACAAACCCAGCGACAACAGATAGGACCCAAGCAAGCAAGACCTCAGAGCCCCAATGGGCCAGAGGGGGATAACTCCAGTGCTGGAAGGTCTAACTACCGTCCCCTATATTACAATAGAGGTCCCCAAGGATACAGGCGCTGAAACAACAGGCCCAGACAACAGAAGGAAAGTAGGCCTGAATCCCCTACCTCACCTAGAGGTCGGTCACCCACTTCTAATAAGGGAACACCAGAAGTCCAAACTGTGCGCAAACCAAACAATCGTTTGGATCATTTGGCAGGTCAAGTAGCCAAATTACAGGAGATCATTAGTAAAATGTACCAGGTGTCAACAGGAAAACAGCCTGAGTCTTTTTTACGGGTAACTGCAGGACCCAGCTCAGCCCCATAATGCAGGCAGGGCAGGGTCAGAGCCCAGGCCGGTGCAAGGCTACTGAGATGGTTGTAACAGAATCTAATGTGATTTCTAATCCTACTTTGCCTTGCAGTGTTCTTGACCCTAAAATTGAGGCCAAGGAGGAGATGTCTAACATGTTGTCTATATTACAGTCTAATCATGATGATTCCTGCACTAATGTGTCTTCTCCAGTGAGTGATCCCATCATCTCAGCGTCAACCTGTCAGCTGCCGTCTGTAAGCTGTGATGTGATCCAGTGTTCTCCAAAGGTGGGGGCTGCTGCTGCCGCCGCGAGCAGCAGGGATTCCAAGAATTCACCAGAGGTCGCGACGCTGCAGAAAGGTCAACTCCTTAACAAATGTCAAATAAGTGATCACCCTAATTTTTTATGTGATTTGTTTCAGATCAGAGGCCGATATTTTCTTGATTCCTTTCTCCAAGATGAACTTATTGGGCCAATCATGGGTTTACTTGACACAGGATCACAAGCCACTATATTGTCATATAGTTATTTCCAACAGGTATTGGAGGTTGCAGCAAAGAAGCCGAAACTGAAATCGTTTGATGGCTCTTTGATAATTGTCAGCGGAGACGCTTTGCAGGTAAAAGATACATCATGGTTAAAATTCAAAATTGGCAAGAAGATAATTAGACATCCCACACTGATTGTGGACCTTCCCTATGATCGGCTGATCATAGGAATCGACCTCCTGAGAAGATTGAGTTTCATAGACTTCATCAATGAAGCCGTCTGGACTCAGGTGAAGGCACCCATTGCCTATGAGTACTCTTGCAATGCACAATCCCAACGTAATTGTCATGTGATTGAGGAAAGGTTTAACTCTGTTGAAGTGCATTTTAGGAACAATCAAACGCCGGATGTCACGATCCTGAAAAATGGTGAGCCCGAGGAAGCCGTCAACGGTGCCGCACATACCATAACATAACATTCAAATAAAGTAGGGACAAAGTCTGAAGAATGCAGATGCTTTGATCTGTTTGTCCAACCGGATGCAGCAACTCGGCCTGAAGGTAAAGTCGACTCCTATGGTAAACATTCATCAGGATCCATTGCATATGGTAATTCATAACATGGCTCCCCATAGTATATCTCTACAAAAAGACACTATAATTGGTCTGGCTATGGTATTACACTTTTGGTTTCCAAAATGATGTCATTGGACTTATTCCTGATGGATACCTGACAGAAGAACAGGTAGTGGAACAACATTTTTCCTCAACACCTGAGGGGTTATTTAATATCCACTCTGTTTATCCTTTCAGCTCTGAAGAAGGTACATGCCACATTGAAGAATCATCATTGATTTTCAACCATGAGATCGATGAGAAGGAGTACGAGTCATGCCAAACAGGAAAGGATAAGGTACGCAATACTCCAAATGATTTAACTAGTGAGCTTGAAGAAGCTTACGAGTTAAGTCAACCTGAAATCTTTCCAGAATTTCAGAACCGGGTGGAAGAGCAAATCTCTGTGGCTGACGCATGTTCCGAGGAGTCGGAGCGTCAACAGCTAAAGGGGCTCTTCGCCGAATTCCAGGACATGTGTGCTAAGGATTCTTACGACTGTGGGGAAACTGACCTACACGTTGCAAGAATTCAAACGGATCCCAATGCACCCCCTGTATATGTTAAACAGTACCGACTTCCGCTGGCGGCATATGAGTCGCTATCGGAAATCGTCAAAAACTTGGAGAAGCAGGGGATCATCCGTCCAGTGCACAGCTCGTTCAACCATCCTGTGCTTGGGATTCTCAAACCCAATGGTCAATTCCGTCTCTGTTCGGACCTAAGGCAGTTAAACAAACGTGTATGCATGTCCGGATGGCCCATGCCGTATATTGACCAGAGTTTGGCACAAATGCAGGGGTCCAAAATTTTCACTGCTCTGGATTGTGCGCAAGGATATTGGACAATTAAAGTGGACGAGAGGGATCAATACAAACTGGCCTTTACGTTTGGAAAGCAACAATATGCATGGACCCGATTACCTTTCGGGTACATAAATGCGGGTCATGAGTTTGCTGTGTTCATGCATAAGGCAATGCCTGATGCCACTGAACGAGGTACCTTTATCCTATGTGGATGACATCCTAATCAAAAGCACAACTTTTGAGGAGCATATTGCAGAACTGAAGCATATACTAACCCAACTAAGAAACGCTGGTGTAAAACTTTCTTTACAGAAGGCTCAATGGTGTCGTAGCAAAGTAAATTTTTTAGGTCACGAAATCACTGCCAATGGAATTAACCCACAGAAGAAGAAAGTGGAAGCAGTGATCAACACAAAGTCACCTACAAATACCAAGGAGTTGAGATCCTTCCTGGGCATGATGAACTATTCACGTAAGTTTATAGATAACTATGCTGAGATTACAAAACCTCTTTTGCAGTTGCTGAAGAAAGGAGTAAAATGAGAATGGAGTGAGCGTCATGAGCAAGCTGTGAATGAGCTCAAAACCAGACTTATCCAGGCCCTATGCCTTGCCTATCCAGAAGGACAACCTAAACAAGATCATCGCCTATGCCAGCAAGTCCTTGTCACCGGTTGAGGTAAAGTTCAATGACTGTGAAAAAGCATTACTGTCAACTGTGTGGGCTTTTCAGGAGTTTTATCCAGGGCAAAAAGATCATTGTGGAAACTGCACACCAACCCCTGCAATATTTGCAGAGTGATAGAATCAAGGAGGGGAATTTATCAAACAGCAGGATAACCGCCTGGACGATGTCCTTAATGGGATGGCCATTGGAAATCAGATACAAACAAAATAATAAGAATCCAGTTGCTCAAGGATTAGCCGAACTGCATGATTGTTCTAATTCAGGACATAAAGGTGAATCGCCACAAAATGATTTCCTGGAAGAACAATATTCATCTCCATACAAGTCTTATGAAGAAGAATACTGCAAATCCTTACCATGTGCATATGTTGATGGCTGTTCTTTCCATACCGATGTAGAAACTGAACGCAAATTGGTTGCAGGTATCGGAATCGTATGGAATAACACATTCCCAGACATGTCCATCGGATATAAAATTGGTTCCAAAAGTAGCCAGTTCGCGGAGCTCACCACTGTGTATAAAGCTGTACAAATGGCTATTGATTCTGGTCTTAAAGAGTTTGTTATAATCACAGATTCTAATTATGTTCGCAGTAGCTTCGTGTAGTACTTCCCTGGATGGAAAAGGTCTAATATGGCAAGAAGTAACAATAAGCCTGTCAAGCATGGTAAAATGTTTTGTAAGATCGACAACATGGTTACCACCCATGGTCTCACCATTTACTGGAAAAAGGTAAGAGGTCACTCAAAATCTCCAGGTATAGATAAAGAGGGGAATGATTTGGCAAATTCCCTCGCTAAACAAGCAGCCATTAATGGAGAAGTCTTGAACGTTGATGACCTCATGGGAACTATCCAAGTGGATGCAATGACAAGAAGACAGGCCCAAAAGGAAACCGAAGCCAATGTGGCACAATGGAGCCAAGATTCCCCTAGTGAGGATCTCATCGCGAGTCAAAAGGGGGATCCAGTCATTGGTATGTTTTACAAACACATTGAAGATCTGCAGAATTGTCCCGTAACTATGGAAGACTGTGCAGGCAAAGAAGAGTTACGAATTTTGATGAAGGGTAAGTCCCAATTCTCGTTACAGGATGGATTGTTGGTAAGAACCTCGAAGAATGGTATTTCACAATGGGTGGTACCCATAGCATACTGAGGTTTGATGTTACAACACGCCCATGACGCCCCAACGGCTGGTCATCGGTATGAATTACTACGGGATTGCGCTTATTGGCCTCATATGTTGCAAGACGTTCGCACGTATTGTCAAGGATGTTTAATATGCCCTCAATTCCAGCCGCAAGCACCCACTCATCGGGCACCGCTGATGAAAAGGGGGATGTCCATGCCATGGTCAGACATCCAGATTGACTTTATTGGACCAGTAACAACTTCATCAAAAGGCAACAGATATATGTTAACCGTGACTTGTCTATTCACAAAATGGGTAGAATGTTTGCCTTGCAAGACTTGCAGTTCAAGTGTGTGTGCGTCTCTACTCATTAACCACGTGTTTTCCAGGTTCATTTCACTAGTGAGGTGATGACAAAAACGTGGGAGATACTGGGAGTAAAAAGGAAGCTACATATAGCTTACCGGCCAGCCTCTAGTGGTGGAGTGGAACGCTACAACCAAATAATTGTCAACATTCTAAAGAAATTTGTCAATGAATCCGGTAAGGACTGGGATGTAAAGTTGCCTCTGGTTCTCATGGCCATCAGAGCCACTCCAAGCGCAGCAACCAAACTTTCTCCCTTCGAAATGATCACAGGAAGGAAGATGGTGTTACCCCAGCATTTACTCTACCGGACAACAGACCAAAATTTGATAAATGCTTCAACAGCCCATCAATACATAGAGATTCTATGTAAGCACCTTCAGCATGCTTTTGAATTTGCCCAGAAGAATCTGGAGAAAGCAGCCATAAGCGCCAAAACCTACTATGATCTGAAGACTACTCAAAAGGAGTACCAAATTTCCGATCAGGTTTATCTCTATAACTTCGCCCGGGATCAGGTGAAGGAAAAGAAGTTCCTGCCTTCCTGGAAGGGACCCTATGTTGTCATTGACAAATTGTCACCTGTGGTCTACAAGATCAAAATTACTAAGGGGGATGAATTTATAGAGAAATGGGTGCATATTAATCAATTACGTGTTTGTCATCCTAGGTCACAACTTCGCCAAATGGAAGGATTGCTGGAGGATGAGGAGTGAAGAGATATCAACGTTCCAGCTGAAGATGGAAACCCAGCATTGGTATAGTATGAACATACAAATGTACTAACCTATCCTCATGTATTTTCCTCTGTAACTAATTATCTCTTGACTCACTTTTGTATCGAGAACTTGCTCTGTCCAAGAAAATAAACAATGCCAAATCAAAGATGTATGGTCGTGTTAACTCTTTTCTTGCAGGAGTGATAAAAAGTGGAAGATGTATGTACTTATATTTGTCATACAATATATTTCAGGCGCAAGATGGCATTGAGTGTTGTTGCCGTTATCTACATCATCCTGATCTTGGGGAAGGAATTCCAGGCCGAGCCGATTGCTGTACCAGGCCCTTCATCTGGGATCATGCTACAGGATACCACGGGATTCCACTTGACGAATAAGAGGATTCTATCCCAAAGATCTACGTCAGTTTGGATCCAAGTGTCTTCGTCAAAAGACAGTTCAACATTTCCGAGATTTCGTCTCCGGAGATAAAGATTTGGTATCAAATGCACATTGGCTATTCCCAAGAAAGGATTACACAGATCCTGGAACAGACAAGGAAAACCATGACTAGAGAACAGTTTTCAACAAGTCGGCGACCAAAGCAATTCATTTCTGCGATTACAGCCGCCATAATCTTTGCCGTAGTGTGCACTGTCATTGCCACCGGTGTATCAACTGTTAATTCCATCTCTATTAAGACATTGGAACTTGAGATTGGTTCACTGAAAATGAACCTAATGAGTATTCATGCAGAGATGGAGAATCAGAAAAAACATTTATCGGAATTATATTCCGTTGTAGAGGATACCATCAACTTACACTCAAAGTTATTGACTCATTCAATTAATCTTCATGAGAATAACGAACAGTTTAAACAAGAACTAATGTCTCAGAGAAATCCGAATGAAAAGCCCTTTGTGACATTCCAATGTAGTCCAACTTCTCTATTGGATTACATTGTAATGAAGCGGGATTTGATGTGCTTTTTCATAAGTGTAAACAGTTATATCTACTTATTTTAGTTATAATGGGTATTTATTGCCTTTAAGAGCAATGTTGATTTATATTCACTGTTTTGTATTGATTTTCATGTAGGCCAAAGTAAGTCCATGAGAAGATTACTGTGCTGTTCAAAAGCTAGTGTTATTGTAACAATATATTATACATTTAGAAAGTTAGAAGATACACCGCACCTGCAGATTCTGAGGCTTCATTGTTTTTCCTATCTGAACATGAATTCCACAGTGTGAGAATTGTCTAGATCAGTGTTTCCCAACCAGTGTGCCTCCAGCTGTTGCAAAACTACACCTCCCAGCATGCCCGCACAGCCAAATGCAGTCCGGGCATGCTGGGAGTTGTAGTTTTGCAACAGCTGGAGGCACGCTGGTTGGGAAACACTGGTCTAGATGTTCCTCAAAGTATATATTCATGTATCAAAGTTTGTCCCTTGGCCCTGAGGCAAGACCTCCAAATGTCAGAGGTGTAGTATTGAAAATATCAGGCATGTATTAGTTAACCCTTAATGGTATGATGCCTATTGCTTATACAACAGTGCCACCTAGATATGAGCAGTTAATACTACATCAGTAGCAAAAGTGCATTCTGGGTAGTATTAGGACGTCATGCTCCTTATCAATGAACACACCCATCCAACAATGATTGGAAAGTTCCAAACTCGGAGGGCGTGTTCATCTGATAAGTTTTGGGTTAAGAAACCAGTTACCAGGAGAAAGAAAAACAAAGAAACATTTGGATTATAGATCTCTGGAGAATGATTTGGATTATCGGGAAAAACTCTTGAGAGCTGGCTGCCCCAAGACTCTGCACATCACTTGACCCTTGGGTAATGTATATTTTTGTTTTATGTAGTATTGATCTAAATTAATTGGCTTGATGCTTAGTCAGATACCCGCTCATTTGCGGACGTGTAATGTTAGTTGCTACATCAGTATTCTCTCTTATTTCAGTTAAGATGTATATAACTGAATAAAGGGGATAATATTGGAGAAACTCTGTTGGGAATCTTAATATTCCCTAGTTTGATATCAAGCCAATAATTTATAAGTTTTGTTGCAATACTAACATTATCTGAGTTTGGTCATCAATTTTGGGCGGAGCAAGGGCTCGTATCTGTCATCTTCTTGATTGAGTTTTCCGCATAATCCATTGATTGTACAGGGTGGGCCATTTATATAAATACACCTTAATAAAATGGGAATGGTTGGTGATATTAACTTCCTGTTTGTGACACATTAGTATATGTGAGGGGGGAAACTTTTCAAGATGGGTGGTGACCATGGCGGCCATTTTGAAATTGGCCATTTTGAATCCAACTTTTGTTTTTTCAATAGAAAGAGGGTCATGTGACACATCAAACTTATTGGGAATTTCACACAAGAACAATGGTGTGCTTGGTTTTAACGTAACTTTATTCTTTCACGAGTTATTTACAAGTTTCTCTTTGTCTACAGCCATTGACATGTCGCCGAGGTTAACACGTGAGGAGCGGATAGAAATTGTGTTGATGTCTGGTGAACGCAGTAACCGGGTCATTGCAGCAGATTTCAATGCAAGACACCCTACGAGACCACCCATCTCCCATGCTACAGTTAGCAAACTGCTTGCTAAGTTTCGTGAAACTGGTTCAGTGTTGGATTTGCCAAATTGTGGACGCATGAAATCTGTCTCTAATGAAGAAACATCAGTGGCTGTCCTAGCTTCATTCAGCAAGAGCCCACAGCGTAGCACTCGCCGCATGTCACTGGAGAGTGGCATTAGTCGAACATCCCTTCGGCGGATATTAGCTACTCACAAATGGCACCCTTACAAACTCCAGCTACTGCAGCATCTCAACGAGGATGACCCAGATCGGCGCACTGAATTTGCAGAATGGGCAAAACAAAAATTGGAACAGGACCCTCAGTTTACGCAGAAGATTTTGTTCAGTGATGAGGCAAACTTTTATGTGAATGGTGAAGTTAACAAACAAAACCACCGCTATTGGTCTGACACTAACCCACATTGGAAAGATCCCTCCAAGACTGTTGGAACAAAAAAATTAATGGTATGGTGTGGTATATGGGGTACAAAGAGTGGGGCCATTCTTCATCAATGGAAACCTCAAGGCCACTGGATATGCGAAATTGCTACATGATGATGTGTTTCCCTCTTTATGCACTGAAGCTGGCACGTTCCCTGAGTTTTTCCAGCAAGATGGTGCACCACCACATTATGGGTGTCAGGTCCGAGCATTCCTAGATGAACAGTTTCCTGGAAAGTGGATTGGTCGTTGTGGGCCAGTTGAATGGCCCCCAAGGTCTCCCGATCTGACCCCCTTAGACTTTTATCTTTGGGGTCATCTGAAGGCAATTGTCTATGCTGTGAAGATACAAGATGTGCAGCACCTGAAATTACGGATACTGGAAGCCTGTGCTAGCATTTCTCCTGCGGTGTTGCTATCAGTGTGTGAAGAGGGTTGCATTGACAATCCAACACAATAGGCAGCACATTGAACACATTTTATAAGTGGTCAGAAACTTGTAAATAACTCATGAAAGAATAAAGTTACGTTAAAACCAAGCACACCATTGTTTTTCTTGTGAAATTCCCAATAAGTTTGATGTGTCACATGACCCTCTTCCTTTTGAAAAAACGAAAGTTGGATTCAAAATGTCCGACTTCAAAATGACCGCCATGGTCACCACCCATCTTGAAAAGTTTCCCTCCTCACATATACTAATGTGCCACAAACAGGAAGTTAATATCACCAACCATTCCCATTTTATTAAGGTGTATCCATATAAATGGCCCACCCTGTATATCTTTTACAAATTTAAAGCTGTATTGCATAATATTCTTGTGTTGGTTGAATATTGTTTTGTTGGCATCATATAGTGGTGAATTCTGGGTACTGCATATCATTGTATATTATTGAAATTTACGTTGATTCATTTTTGATTGTATTGTAAACTATTGTATAATAAACCATTTATATTTTTGCATAGACACTTGTACCCTGTTTTACTGATTGCACAAAATAATCAGGTTCTTGATCGAACTCTTTTTGAGATGCTTATGTCCATCTCAGGGGTCAATATCGTTTGCACAATTTTTCTTTTGATCCGTTAAAATTTTTATCTTTATATAAAGCAATTGCTTTATATACCCGACACCCCTTCACAGAAAAGCACCCCCAAAGCATGAGTTTACCACCCCCATGCTTCACAGTAGGGATGGTGTTCTTGGGATGCAACTCATCCTTCTTTTTCCTCCAAACACGACGAGTGAAGTTTAGACCAAAAAGTTCTACTTTGGTCTCATCTGACCACATGACTTTCTCCCATGCCCCCTCTCGATCATCCAGATGGTCATTGGCAAACTTCAGATGGGCTTGGACATGTGATGACTTGAGCAGGGGAACCTTCCGTGCAATGCATGATTTGAAACCATGACGGCGTAGTGTTTTACCGACATTAACTTTTGAAACTGCGGTCCCAGCTCTCTTCATGTCATTGACCAGCTCCTCCCTTGTATTTCTGGGCTGATTCCTCACCTTTCTTATCATCAGTGATACCCCACGAGGTGAGATCTTGCGTGGAGCCCCAGTCCCAGGAAGACTGACAGTCGTCTTTAGCCTCTTCCATTTTCTAACAGTTGCTCCAACAGTTGATCTAGTTTCACCAAGCTGCTTGGCAATTTCCCCGTAGCCCTTTCCAGCCTTGTGGAGGTTCACACTTTTTTGTCTATGGTGTCTTTTGACAGCTCTTTGGTCTTGCCCATGGTAGTAGTTGGCGTCTGACTGTGGGGTGGACAGGTGTCTTTAAAGAGCTCAGACAGGTGCTACTAAGTTAGATTAATGAGTGGAGTAGAGGTGGACTTTTTAAAGGCACAGTAACAGGTCTTTGAGAGACAGAATTCTTGCTGTTTCTCAGGTGTTCAAATACTTATGTTCAGCAGTCCAAGACAAATAATCATGCAATGTGATTTCCTTATTTTTATTTTTTTATTCTCTCTCAGAGTGGGAATTCACCTACAATGTGAATTCCAGACCCCTCCATGACTTCTAAGTGGGAGTACTTGCAAAATCGCAGGGTGTTCAAATACTTCTGTTCCTCACTGTAAATGCTGTTTCTTTTTCTGCAGTATAGTATTGGCAAGCACAGCGGGCACAGTACTGGGGGTGACAGGATGGGGTGTTCAAAAGGTGGGGGGGATGATGGAAAAGTAGGAAACTAACATGTCTATTAATCTCTGCAGAGATCATCATGGTGGTCTGGTCTGAAAGGAGAAGATGAGAAAAGAGTATATCTGAATCTGAGGAGACATCACTGGAAGGTAAGAGGTAAGGGGGCGCTGTATTACCCTGTATGTTCTGTAGTGCTGTATATAATGTCAGTAGGGTAGAGGTTAGGTTGAGACTTTGGCATGGGGGGGCGCTGTTTCCATTTTCATCTCAGGCAGCAGAAAGGCTAGGTGCACCCCTGGTCATAGCTTATGGACAGGAGAGGCACTTTCTGGAAAAAGTAACTATGTTTCTATTCCCATACAGCCCTTTTAAGTTGAACATTTATTCTATGGAGAAGAGTTAATGTGAATCCGACGACTGTTGTAAAATAAAATCTGTAATTTCAATATGCTACGAAATGCCTTATCTTGTGAAATTCTGCAGCTACTGTATCTATCAGTGTTGATTTCTCTAGAGAGGGATGCTGGGTCCGGAAGCAAGTTATTGTTTCCAGCAAATACTGGCAAGCATTCCTTAGTAGTTATCTAAACATTTTTGTCCTAAGCAGCCATGAGCCCAGACATCCCAGTCTTTCACTGAAATGAGAGGCGTTCTTGTGGTTTTATTTGAATCGAAATAATGAATTTCCATGATTTAATGCTGACATCAGAGTATTGTACACTGTATACACCTAGTCTATTAAATATCAATTTGTTTTTTTTTTGTGTAATAAATGAAAAAAGTAGGTTCTTTTGGAGAACTGTATATTTCTTGTGTCACACATAAGTCTTACATAGTAGTAGAAAAAGAAGCATTATTTTCTTATAAAATGTATCTTTATGGCTACTTTCACACTTGCGGTAGCAGGGTCCGGCAGCATGCTGCGGTTTTTGTCCGGCCGCCTCTTGGCTTGTTTGCCATGCTGCGGCCGGACCTCCAGCCTGCCCCCATTATAGTGAATAGGGCCAGAGCAGACTTTTGGTGGCACGTTGGGCTAGAGTTAGCACGGATCTGGCAGCCTGCCGGACCCTGTTACTGCAAGTGTGAAGGTAGCCTAATACAGTTTGTGTATGTGCACGGTTAAAGTATATAGCCACAAATGTGAGATCTCATAGGAGAGAAAATAAAAGATTTCTCTCAAAAAGATGAACTAACTAACCAACTAACTAGAATCTGATTTAAAATTGCTTGAGTAATCTGTGTCCACCTTTGCAGCCATATTTGCATTTTGTTTTGAAGCATCCAAAATGTATCAAGAAGAAAGTTTGAACTGCCAAGATTCAAAACTTTCAACTCCTTTGCATTTTCATGGTAATAGACTACACATTTAGTGTTGTCTGATTCTACAGGGTGGCCCACGAAACAGTAGCCCATCTTCAGCGATGGTAAGACAAGATGAAAAAGCAAGTGAATTTTAATATATTTTTTTAATTACCCGCAAGTCACAAAAGATGCTGAAAGTGGTCAACATTCACCTTTCTGCATCTTTGGGCTAGTCGGATTATGTTGGCGGATACTGCTTGCAGCATTTTAACTGTGATACTGCGGATAGTGTTCGTGATGTTTTCCTTGAGTTGATCCAGGGGATGTGGATTGTTAGTGGACACTTTGTTTTAAATTTCCCCACAGATAAAAATTGCATGTGAACAAGTCTGGGGAACATGGGGGAACCCCTTGCTCACAGTTTGCTCCTCCGTAAACAGTTCATGAACCTGTGCCAGTGAGTTCCGCGAGGTGTGGCATGTTCCCCAATCTTGTTGGAAAAAGCAGGAGATTTTTTCTTCTGGTATTAGTTGGTCATAGAACTGTTCATAGATGTCCAGTTAAATTGTGGTATTCACATTTGATTTGAAACGCCAATTTTCTGATTGTGAAGTGGTGTTTCGTGAGTCAAATGGGGATTTTCAGTGGACCAGTACCTCGTATTCTGGGAATTTTACGTGACCTGATAAATGGAACCAGGCCTTGTCCATCATGAAGTACAGCAATGGGTCCAAATGTCTGTCAAAAACCATAGTCAGCAACCCAGTACAGTAAAGTAATTTATGTGTTTAGCTTTGTCAGACTCTTTCAGATCCTGCACATACGGTACGATTTCAAGTTCAGCTGACACGTTGTTCGTGATACACCAACTTGCCAAAACAGTCTTCAAGTTGATTTTTGGGGGCTACTTGCAATCCGTTGCTGAATTTTGCTGCACTGGTTGTACTCACCTTCCCTGGTCTTCTCCTGGGCCCTACTCTGTGTTCTGACATGTACAGTGTCAGGACGTGGTGCACGTAGGCACACTACCATCTGGTCACAGTAGAGAGCGGCGGGAAGGAGACCAGGGAGGGTGAGTGAATCGGCCGAGTGACAGTGCCTTCCGGAGCTGGAGAGGTAAGTGTATTTTTATTTTTTTTAAAACATCTGATCTGAGATCTGATTGGTGGTCCGATTTGAAGTGCAGGCTGGAGGGGGTCTGATTGGAGGCTGTGGGCTGATCTGAAGCTGATGGAGGCTGGGGGGGTCTGATGGGGACTGGTCTGACGCTGATGGAGGCTGAAGGATGAAGAGGGTCTGATGGGGGTCTGATCTGAGGCTGGGGGGTCTGATGGTGGTCTAATATGAGGCTTATATAGGCTGGGGGTCTGATGGGAGGCTGATCTGAGGCTAGTGGAGGTGGGGTGTGGATCTGAGGCTGAGAAAGGGGCATAGGCTGGGTGAACACTCTCTGGACCCCTCTGGGATGAGCTTGGCTGTCATTAATGCCAAATAAAGAAATAAAGACTTAAACTTAAAAATTAGACCGCTATATTTGGTCACAATGGCACCTGCACTATATATAATATATACGGTAAGTGCAGGCGCCATTTTGTGCGGCAATAATACAGCGCGCTGGATTTTTAATTTTTTTTTGACAATTCCTGTAAGTCTATTATATGTTTGACCAAATATAACAGTCAAATTTTTAGGTTGAGAATTTTGTATGGCCCACGAACGATGTTACAAATATCCATAGGCGTGTGCACAGGGTGTGCCGGGTGTTCCCGATGCACACCCTAATCAAGCCTCAATATTGAGGTTCTGTCACCTCCGTGCTCCCGGGTGCCCCCCGCTGATTCCATTTTAACTGTTACACTGGCCACCGCACTGTAAATTACAATACCTGGCTGCGGGCTGCCGGCGGGCAGGGGGGCTGACCCGGTGGAGGCAGAGCCATGTGTGCTGTGCAGTCGCAGGCTGAGAGTGGTCCCATCTGGGCGGCAGAGTTGAAGTCATGCTGCGTGCCCCTGCTAGTTAGGTGAGGATGGCGGTGGCGCGGTGTGATAGTGTTGGAAGGGAACTTGATGCCCAGCTGCTCCGGTCTGGGACCCATAACGCATTATAAAAAAGAAGTATGTACCCTGTCCCACAGTTCTACCCCTCCTCAGTTGTCCCCTGTATAATGTACCCTGATACCCCTCAGTTATATAATATAACTGATGGGTATCAGGGTAAATTATACAGGGGGTAATATAACTAAGGGGTATCAGACATTATACAGGGGTAATATAACTTATATTACCCCTGTATAATCTACCCTGATACCCCCCTCAGTTATATTACCCCCTGTATAATGTCCCCTGATAGCCCTCCTCAGTTATATTACCCCTGTATAATGTACCCTGATACCCCTCCTCAGTTATATTACCCCCTGTATAATGTCCCCTGATAGCCCTCCTCAGTTATATTACCCCTGTATAATGTCCCCTGATAGCCCTCCTCAGTTATATTACCCCTGTATAATGTCCCCTGATAGCCCTCCTCATTTATATTACCCCCTGTATAATGTCCCCTGATAGCCCTCCTCAGTTATATTACCCCTGTATAATGTCCCCTGATAGCCCTCCTCAGTTATATTACCCCTGTATATTGTCCCCTGATAGCCCTCCTCAGTTATATTACCCCCTGTATAATGTCCCCTGATAGCCCTCCTCAGTTATATTACCCCTGTATAATGTACCCTGATACCCCTCCTCAGTTATATTACCCCCTGTATAATGTACCCTGATACCCCTCCTCAGTTATATTACCCCCTGTATAATGTCCCCTGATAGCCCTCCTCAGTTATATTACCCCTGTATAATGTCCCCTGATAGCCCTCCTCAGTTATATTACCCCTGTATAATGTCCCCTGATACCCCTCCTCAGTTATATTACCCCCTGTATAATGTCCCCTGATAGCCCTCCTCAGTTATATTACCCCTGTATAATGTACCCTGATACCCCTCCTCAGTTATATTACCCCCTGTATAATGTCCCCTGATAGCCCTCCTCAGTTATATTACCCCTGTATAATGTCCCCTGATAGCCCTCCTCAGTTATATTACCCCTGTATAATGTACACTGATAGCCCTCCTCATTTATATTACCCCCTGTATAATGTACCCTGATACCCCTCCTCAGTTGTATTACCCCTGTATAATTTACCCTGATACCCCTCAGTTATATTACCCCCTGTATAATGTCCCCTGATAGCCCTCCTCAATGATATTACCACTGTATAATGTACAGGAGCAATATAACTGTATGTGTGTGTGTATATATATATAAAATATATATACATACATACACACGCGCGGCGTGTGTTTGTGCTTTGCACACCCTAATGCAATAGGCTGCGCACGCCTATGCAAATATCCAAATGGCCCTCGGCAGCAAAAAGGTTTCCCACTCCTGCTCTGCAGTAATGATAAATAACTGAGCTCCCTAAGGAATTTCAGTTCAGTCCAATGGAGCTACATATTCCGTCTAACATTCAGTACATAACCACTTACAGGATATGTGCACTTTTGAAATATCTTTGCAATTACATAAAGTAAATCTACATAGAAGTGATTATCTGTGTATATAATTAGCAATAGTTTTCTTGTATTGATCCTCAATTAGAGCCTGTTTCTTAGTCCAGAGTTGCTTTCACAATTCAGAGGGTTCATAGTTGAATTCTCCAAGTATTCCTTGCTGGTGTTTGTCTGCACAGAGCTTGCTGTGGAAAATGTGCCTTCTGTAAAATGTCATCTACAATACATTTACCCGCTGTAGGAATACACGACTGGTTTACAGGAGATCAGCTAAGCTTTTTTGAGACCTGAGTGTTACCTCTCCTGACATGCCTGGTTCAGTAAATAATAGTTTTCCCAACTAAATAAGTGTTTTGGAACATCATTATTTCTGCACTACACTGTCCCATTCCTCTGTTATTACTACCAGAAATGTATGAATAAATTGACCACTGGGTGTTACGACTTGGGGTGTGTCCAAATAAGTCAGACTGTGTAGGGACACAGGAAAAGATAAAATGTGGAACCAACAACATGGTATGAGCACGATCCAGGCAATGACTCCAAAATAACACTTTTATGACTTATTAAAGGGGTTATCCGATTTCAGAAACATCCCCCCGTGTGCCGGGCCCCTCACAGGTAATCTACTTACCCCCCTCCCCGCACCGCTCCTGGTCCCCGAACCGCCGCTGCTGCTTCTCCCTGCACACCGATGAAAACATCCGGTGTCGGGGGGAGAAGCCAGTGGCAGATGGAGACAGGGATGAGCCTTCTTAGCGTCACCTGCGATGCTAGGGAGGCTCGTCCCCGTCCCCGCCTGCCATTGGCTGCTCCCCCCGACACCGGATGTTTTCATCGGTGTGCAGGGAGAAGCAGCAGCGGCGATTCGGGGACCAGGAGCGGCGCGGGGTAAGTATATTACCTGTGAGGGGCCCGGAACATGGGGGGGATGTTTCTGAAATCGGGTAACCCCTTTAAGTCCTTACTCACCCATCACTTTGACAAGGGGGATGATAAAACACACAATTAATTCATCAATTTCCAGAAAGAATAACAGAGGAACAGTGTAATTCAGAGTTCTAAGAAAAGATTCTCCAGAATAGTTATTTTATGGGGAATACAAGAATCTACTACACCAGACATATTAGAAAAGCTGAAAGGTCCACTGGTATAGCTTATATATATACGATATACATGGTGGGAGCAATATAAGACCCTCCTCTCTTATTCTCCAAATAGTCACTAGTATAAAATTATTAAAAACAATACATTTTTTGTTTTGCCCTACTGTATTAATTCTGTATAATACTGTATTAATTAATTCTTAATTTTCTGAGATGATATTGGGAAATTTTGGCTTTTTGAGGCCGAATATGGGTTTATGGAACCCACACTGAGAAGTGGGCTTTCCTGGACAGATTTGGGGGATTCCGTAGGGTGGGGCTTAAATGTCTTAATTTTACCAACAGCAATGTTGGTAAGTATGGATATATTATAAGTATGGAGAAGTATGCTGAACCAGGGAACCAAAGGAAAATGTAAGCATCAGCTAATAGAAAGGAGTCAACCAGTTACATAGATTTCCTCTTTAAAATAGTCAAGTGCACACATATACAAACAAATTAGGTACAGGCAGATTTATAGCGTTATTGAACGTATATATTGCTTTCAATCATACCAGAAAAACTAAAGCGACTGCTATCCAGCATCATCTACATGTGGCATTACAGCTATTTTATCATCATTCTAATATGTAGTTGTAGCTTGGAAGTCACATCTGTAATCTGGATAATAAGTACTATATTTAAGTTTTTGCTCACTTAAAGGACTTCACTTTTTAATTATAACAATTATGAAGAGCAAGCCTTAAACACAGTATTTTTAGAAGATCAAATACGGAACAGAACCCTTCTCTAAAACATTTTTTTCTTATAGCTGTTTTATATCAAGTTTCTATTTTCATATACAAGGCTACACATTACACCAATATAGAGAAGATCAAATGTGTATGTAGGTAGGTCTTCATGCAATTTGCATCCTACAATTTCTTCCTTGTAATAGAATTTTATACAGTATCCCACATAAGTGATTACACCCCTCACAGTTTTGTAAATATATTATCTCTTTTCATGGGACAACACTGAAGATATGACACTTTGATACAATGTAAAGTAGTCAGTGTACAGCTTGTATAACAGTGTACATTTGGTGTGCCCTCAAAATAACTCAACACACAGCCAGTAATGTCTAAACCACTGCCAACAACAGTAAGTACACCCCTAAGTGAAAATGGCCAAATTGTGCCCAATTAGCCATTTTCCCTCCCCGGTGTCACGTGACTTGTTAGTGTTACAAGGTCTCAGGTGTGAATGGGGAGCAGGTGTGTTAAATTTGGTGTTATCGCTTTAACACTCTCTCATACTGGTTACTGGAATTCAATGTGGCACCTCATGGCAAAGAACTGTGAAAAATAGAATTGTTACTCTACATAAAGATGGCCTTGGCTATAAGAAGATTGCCAATACCCTGAAACTGAGCAGCTGGGTGAAGCTGGCCCCCCTTCAATCAGCATAAACAAAAACTCCAGTCCTTTAGTGCTACGTTTGTGCCGCAAAAATTAACATTTGTGCTGCTTCTATTTTAAAGATGATAGCAATTGTTTGTTTCAAGATGATGACATCACCAGCCCCCCTACAACAGCGAAAAGACATGAAACTTGCTGGTTGGTTAGTGCTACGTTTGTGCTGGTTTGTGCCGTTTAAATCTACATTCTACCTTCTTTCGTTTTCGAGTTATTAACCATTTATTGAAAGGTCACCAAAGGTCACCCAGCCCCCCACCACAGCCAAAAAACACGAAACCGGGCTGGTTGGTTAGTGCTATGTTTGTGCTGGGTTGTGCCATTTAAATCTACATTCTACCTTCTTTCGTTTTCAAGTTATTAACCATTTATCGAAAGGTCACCCAGCCCCCCACCACAGCCAAAAAACACGAAACCGGGCTGGTTGGTTAGTGCTACGCTTGTGCTGGTTTGTGCTGTAAAAATTAACATTTGTGCTGCTTTTATTTGTAAGATAATAGCAATTATTATTATTATTTTTTTTTAAGATGATGACATCACCAGCCCCCCCCCCCCCCCGCAACAGCCAAAAGACACGAAACCGGGCTGGTTGGTTAGTGCTGCATTTGTGCTGCTTAATTTTATGAACTGAAGCATACTCACTTACACAGGTAGTAAAACAAGTTAATATGGACTGACATCACTTGAGGTAGGAATGATTATAGCTACAGCCAAAAAAATTAATACTAACTATCAAGAAGTAGAATAGTATGTGTCTTAAACATTTTTATTCTACAAATCATTTTACAAACTGTAGATCATAAAGTTTTCATGAAAATCAATGACAAATGAACAAATAAACCAAAACATAGAGATATCCATATTAAAGGGACACTGACAGGCCCTATAAACATATTTAGATATTCCTATGCAGTCATAAGTCTTTTAAAGTGTATTACAATGATAGAAGAGTACCCCCTGTCTGCATTTCAAACCATGTAAAATCCACTTTATATTCATATGACAATCACTTGCCTTTGTGCCCAAGGGGCGTTTTTTCTCCTACATTTGTGCCCAGCCACGCCCCAACTGTCGTTTCCTAGCGCCGCCCAGCTCATTATTATTCACTGTGCTGGGCAGCTTTTCCAGTCCCCGATCCTGTTAGATCCCACGCATGCCCAATAGAAACGTATGGGCATCGGCCTCACTTGTACCTTTCCCGGCACCCTCACTCACCGGAATCGTAGTGCGCCTGCATCCCTTATTCAATGCGGCGGCTTCAGCGTCTCCTGCTGCGCATGTGCCGTCTCTCTCCGGATCTAACTAGATCGGGGACTGGAAAAGCCGCCCAGCGCAGTGAATAATAATGAGCTGGGCGGCGCTAGGAAACGACAGTTGGGGCGCGGCTGGGCACAAATGTAGGAGAAAAACCGCCCCTTGGGCACAAAGGCAAGTGATTGACATATGAATATAAAGTTCATCCACATATCCTGTTAGGGTGCTTTCATCACTCACTGGTAACTTTAGCTTGTAGTGCAAAGTCCCTTTAAGGTAGCGAATAATTCGCTTTACAGCATTCCACAGTCCATCTGACTTGGCATTGAAACCTTTCTGCATAGGATTCCAATAGTTGCTGCAATGTCTGGCCTTGTAGCAGTGGTAAGGTACAGCAATTTCCCTATTGCTTTCCTGTACTGAGTATTAGTTGGTAACGGGGTATCTTGGCTGTTCATGTAGTGTCCCACTAGGTAAATGTGGGCACTACACAAGGGTCAATTCGGTCACGTTGTTCTCCACCTCCTGTGGAACATGGTCATTGTATTTTATATGTCATTTTAATGTAAATTGTCATGTTATTTATGTAATCTCCGGTGTATCAGGCCTATTAAGGGTGTAGTTCCTCCTCCTAGACACTAGAGGGAGCTAGGGAACCCCTTATATAAATAGTTAGGCCTAGACAGGGAAGGGGGAGTTGTGTACCGAAGCCAAGAGTCACCTTAGCCAGAGAGTAGCTGAGGAGCAGCTTCTGATATACAGCTAGACAGCCCAGGCTTCTAGCTTGCTACCAGGAGAGGGTTTTGCCTCCTGAGAAGATAAGTTCCCACAAGAGTACGGAGCAGAGCTATTGTTCCAGCCAAACAGAGAGCTGAAGGGCAGAAGGACTTATTCAAAGCAAGGAGATATATACCTGAGGAAGTTTCCCTAACCAAGGATAAAGCCAGCAATAGGGCATACGGGCCTTGGGATAAAGACAGACAGGATTCTGAGGAAAAGTGCAGCCTGATCTGTAAGTGTTTAACCCTCTGAGTATCTTGCAAGAACATTGTACCTGCCAATTGATGTCAAGCCTGCATGTTTCTGCCTCTTACTTATGGAAATATTGACCAAAGACTGTAAATAGTTAACTGTTTCAGTAAAAGGAAGTTTTGGTTCACTGCAACTTGTGTTCCTCCATTATTACTGCAACAAATCGGTGAGCCACCGTTACTGACACTGGCGTTACGAACTTTAAGGGATCTTGTCACAGGCACATTAAACCTACAACACCTAGGGCACCTCACCTACCACCTGGCCTGGTCCCTATATACAGAGAGTGCCCCAGAGGATCCAAATGCCAGCCTCTCCATCACTGCTGTACGCCTGCCCAGGGTCTTTCATAAACTGTGAGTAACCAAGAGCAACCCTCGTTTTGCCTATTAACCGTGACCTCACCATCACAATACCCTGCAGGGCTGCGTACTGCATTCATCTCCTTCAGGTAGTTGGTTTCCATTGGAGATTTTGCTGATTTGGCATCTTCCATTCCAAATGTTTCAATTATTTCTCGTAGTTTGCGTCTTTGGTTCAGAAGGAAGCTGCCATTTTCCTCTCTCTCAATCTGAATGCCGAGGTAATTCTTTATGTCGCCAAGATCTTTGGTCTCAAAGTGCTGATTTAGGGTTTTCAGTATTTCTGCTTCATCCCCTTCTTGCTCAAAAAAAAAATCAGGATATCGTCCACATAAATAAGCATATAGATCCATCTGTTTGCCAAATTCTTTGTGTATAAGCAGGGGTCTGCTTTACTCCTTTGAAAGTCCTGATGTGTAAGCACTTCATTTATTTTTATATTCCACGCCCTGGCTGCTTGCTTTTAGACCATATATACTCCTGTGAAGTTTACATACTAGGTCTGGCCTTTATTCATCTTTGAACCCTGGTGGTTGTTCCATGTAGATTTCTTCTGTTAACTCGCCATGTAGAAATCCAGTTTTCACATCAAAATGTTTCACTTGCATTTTCCTTGTGACGGCTTCTATCAGCAAAGTCCTTATTGTAGCGTGCTTGACTACTGGCGCAAATGTCTCATCATAGTCCTTTCCATATTTTGGAGTCTTGCTTTGTATAGTTCAATTGTGCCATCTGCATTGTACTTCACTTTAAAAGTCCATTTACAGCCTATGGCTTTCCTTCCAGGTGGTAGTTCTGTAAGTGTCCATGTTTTAGTGTCATGCATGGATTTTATCTCTTCCTCAGCAGATTTTATCCATTTATTAGCTTCCCCTTCTGAAAGCTGAGATATGTCTTCCCAGGTTGCAGGTTCATTGGCACTGGCAGTGGTTGCCTTGTATGAGACGTACAGGTGGCTTACCTTTGTTTTCTCTCGTTGAGCGTCTCGGTTGGTGTCTGAGCTTGCTTCTGTCTGCTCTTCAGTACTGGTAGAGTCTGCACTCACTTCAACTGTTTGTTCAGAAGTTACAGAGGTGGGCTGGTCAGTCTCAGTTTTCTGTTCTTGCTTCTTCTGTTGTCATTACATTGTCTCTCAGATCTTCAACAAAAGTTGTGCTGTTGCTAATGGTAACCTTGTCTGTTTTGGGATTTAGGATTCTGTAACCCTTAACATTGTCACTGTATCCAACAAAGACACCTTCAAATGCTCAGTTTTGGAGTTTGGTGCGTTTTTCTTCTTGGATGTAGATGAACGCTTTGCATCCAAAAACTCTTAGGTGTATTACACTTGGCTTCTCATTGTGCCACAGTTCATATGGAGTTTTCTCCACTGTTCTGGAAAGGAATCTGTTCTGCAACTATGTGGCTGTCATTGCAGCCTCACCCCAGCATTTATGTGGTAGTCCAGAGTCGGTCAGCATACATCTGATCATCTCATCCAGAGTTCTGTTCTTTCTTTCAGCTACCACATTTTTCTCCGGTGTGTATGGGACTGTCTTTTGATGTTCTATTCCATTCTGTTTTAAGTACTCTTGTATCTTATGTCCTGTGAATTTACCTCCATTATCGCTCCGAAGTATGAGAGGCCTCCTCTGAAACTTGTTACTGGTCTTTACTACATAGTCTTGTAATTTGTCAAGAACTTCACTCTTGTGTTGCATTAGGTAGGTGACTGTGTATCTTAAATACAACACTTTAAGCACTGTGCAAAATATTACTTAAATAAAGCATTATATTGCCCATCTAGTGCCTACAGCCCCAAACCATGGCCCACATACACCCCTAACATAGAGGGCAAAGCTACCTCCTCTCATTCCATGTTACCTGAGCTCTACTGCAGGTTGCACTATGCTGGAGAGATTTGCTGCCCTCTGCTGGTAGCTATTGGTAAAGCGAAAAATGTCTCATTTACAAGGCTTGTCCCATTAAGATAACTTATCCCCAATCCACAGAATAGGGTATAAGTGTATGATTGGCAGAGGTAGGACCTCTGAGGCTCCAACCAATGAAGAGAACAGGAGCCCCTGCTGACTATTTGAATGGAGAAGCAGGCATGTATGCATGTCCATTATTTGATTCAGCTCTATGAGAGGCCAGACTTAGTCAAGTACAAGCACTCAGCTATTTCCAGCAGCCTCGTACAGCTGGTTGGAGCCAAGTACAAGGGCTTGGCTATCTCCAGCAGCCTCATAGAGCTGAATGGAGTGGCCACTCCATTGAAACTGGAGAGCCCAGACCCCAGTTCTTGTGATTGGCAGGGGCTTCAGCAGTTGGATCCCCACCAATCAGCCTCTTATCCTCTATCCTATGTATAGGGAATAAGTTGCCTTAATAGGTCAACCCCTTAATGGAGAATTTGACCATATAATCTTGCCTATTACCTTATCTTACTTTGCCTCTATGCTAATGAAGACATTTATAGACCTAAGTGAGTGTAGATGTGGTGGTGTCGGGGAAGTCTGAGAAATGACTTGTCCACTTGGGGATACTGAAAGCTAATTGTTGTGCAATCTTTTACATGAATGTCCCTCTAGATATCACACTGTACAAAATATATGACACTTTTTTTCTACTACAGGCTAAGGTTTACCGCACGTAAATTTCCTTCACAGACCCAATGTGATGGAAACCGTTACGGATCTATTACTTTTTCCAAATGCATTCTATATGGCCAAATTACCTTACATTTATCTATAGTTTCCATTTGTGAAGGAAACCTATAAAAGTTAACATAGCATTTAAAAAAAATGTGATACCCAACATAATCCACCATAAAGACTTATATGGAAATTCCATTAGTGAACATGTGCGGCATCATTCCTCCGATCGTCTGTGACTCATCCTAATACTCAGCAGTGCTGCTAGACACATTTATCTCAGGAAAATGGAAATTGGGCATATGAAAACAACACACTTTTTTCCCCCATTTCTTATGTTTTTTTTAATTTTTTAGGTTATTACTTGTCAGGAACTTACACTAGTGATATGTTAAACAACTTTCAAACATGTTATCTAAGAACTTTTCCTATGGTCAGTGAATGGAATCCCTTTTCTCTACACCCATAAGCAAAAAACCTGGCATTGCTTCCCATAGCTGACAGTTTCCTGCTATGTATCCAACCTATGCAATAGTCTGAAAGCTGAGCGGCCAGAATGGCAAGCTGATTACTTTCACCTAACATGGAAAATTTATTCCAAAAGCTCTGGAGAAATGGGACATTTCCAGACGTATACTATAATATAAAACGCCATGGCCCTCATGTAACATTGGAACAAGGCCTCTGCCAGTAATTTAACTTACTACATAAATCCATGACTTTCATTGCATCAAAGGAAATCTGTCAGCAGAAAATTGAATGTTAAACCAGACACAATGCCTTGTAGGGCTAGCTCAACTGAATGTAATGATGCTTTTTACTTAGGGATCCATTGCTTCCAGAGAAAAGGTACTTTTAATATACATGCAAATGGGCTGGGCCCAAACCGCTCTGCTCCTTCCTCTGCCAGCTCTTCCCTCTCCTACTTGATTGACAGGTTCCCGCATAATCATTTTACCTGGTCCTGTCAAAAAGGAGAGGGAGGGGCTGGCAGAAGAAGCAGGAGGAGCAAGGGTGCGTCTTGGGTCTGCCCTCAGTGCACTTAACTTCTCATTTGCATATGGATTAGGCCTCTTTCACACGGGCGTGTGCGCCCCGTTGCCGTATTGTGGAACGCATTTGCGGATCCGCTATACACAGGTGCCGTTCCGTGGGCATTCCGCATCAGGGATGCGGACCCATTCACTTCAATGGGTCCGCAAATCCGGAGATGCGGAATGGTGCGGAACGGAACCCTACGGTAGCACTACAAAGAGCTTCCATGGGGTTTCGTCCCGTACTTCCGTTCTGCAAAAAGATTGAAAATGTCCTACCTTTTTGTGATCCGCTGCGGCTGCCCCACAGACTGTACTCGTGCATTGCGGCCCGCATTTTGCGGGCCGCAGCATGACCATGGGGCGCACACGCATGTGTGAAAGAGGCCTTAAAAGTATTTTTTTTCTCATGCATGAAGCAGCAGATCACTAAATGTAAGGCTACTGTCACACTCGCGTTTTGGGCGGATCCGTCATGGATCTGCAAAAACGGATCCATTACAATAATGCAACCGCGTGCATCCGTCATGAGCGGATCCGTTTGTACTATCTGTAACATAGCCAAAACGGATCCGTCATGAACTCTATTGAAAGTCAATGGGAGACGGATCCGTTTTCTATTGTGCCAGAAAAAACATTTGGCTCAGTTTCGTCAAACGGACAGCAAAACGCTGCGGAATGGAGACTGATCGGAGGCAAACTGATGCATTCTGAGCGGATCCTTTTCCATTCAGAATGCATTAGGGAGAAACTGATCCGTTTTGGACCGCTTGTGAGAGCCCTGAACGGATCTCACAAACGGAAAGCCAAAACGCGAGTGTGAAAGTAGCCTAATATATCATTGCATTCAGCTTTGCTAGCCCATTGTGCCTGGATTGGGAATTTCCTTTAAATAATATTTAAATGCAATATCCCAACTGAACAAACTCTTACCATGAATAGATATATATCACAGTGGGAACCTCTAATTGGTAGCACACAAACTTTATTTTATTAGACACTTTTAACAGATTTGAGAACATCTGGTAAATTCATAGGGGCTGAGATTTCCAGTTAGATCCAGAATAAAAAAAATCTTCATCATCAGCATCATGATCTGTGAAGTGGTTTCAGTAGTTTCCTCTTGTAGGGGTTACAATGTCCTCTGCTGTGATACATTAGCACATTTTTTCCTTCAAAGCCTCTTACCATGAAAAGAAAACATAACTCTTATCATATTAAATTACCGTATATACTCGAGTATAAGACGAGTTTTTTGGCACATATTTTTGTGCTCAAAAAGCCTCCTCGTCTTATACTCGAGTCTAGTCTAGCTCCGGTAATACAGGCAGTGCGGGGGGCGGCGCTCACTCACTGACGTCACGCGCCTGCGCCGCCTAGTGGGAGAAGGCGCGTGACGTCAGTGAGTGAGCGCCGCCCCCCGCACTGCCTGTATTACCGGAGCAAAGACAAAGTAAGAATACTGCTGTGAGCGTCGGGGAGGGGGATCTGTGGATGGCACTGTAGGGGGATCTGTGGATGGCACTGTAGGGAGATCTGTGGATGGCACTGTAGGGGGATCTGTGGATGGCACTGTAGGGGGATCTGTGGATGGCACTGTAGGGGGATCTGTGGATGGCACTGTAGGGAGATCTGTGGATGGCAGTGCCATCCACAGATCCCCCTACAGTGCCATCCACAGATACCCCCTCCCCTAAACAGTGCCATCATGGCACTGTTTAGGGGAGGGGGGATCTGTGGATGGCACTGTTTAGGGGGAGATCTGTGGATGGCTCCCTGTATTTAATGCAGAGTGTGTGTGTATATAATGCACACACTCTGCATTAAATACAGGGAGTCACCCTCTTGCAGATGTGTGTATATAATGTAGAGTGTGTGCATTATATACACATACACTCTGCATTATAGCTGCATTTCCCACCCTAGTCTTATACTCGAGTCAATAATTTTTCCCATTTTTTTGGGGTAAAATTAGGGGCTCGGCTTATACTCGGGTCGGCTTATACTCGAGTATATACGGTAAGCATTTTGTACTTTTGTGCCAAATAATGTTTTATAAAGTATTTTTATTTGACCGTCCAGCTATGGGGAGGGGTGCCAGTGTTTTCTGCACACCTTCAATGTTATGGTTGATCATGATTTTAATTACATATAATAGAGATAAGTGTAGCAGCACAGCATTGTGGAGTTTTCTCTTTGGTATAAAAAATGTAGCGAATCTTAAATTGACATTGAGCACAACAAAAGCCATTGAAAATGTCAAGTTAAGGTTGCTGCAACTGTGTATTTAATGGGTTAAATGTCAAGTTTGTAATATCTGTAAATTCATTCTGATACCAAAATGTTTTATCACCACTTCATCATCGTCTTAAAGAGGAGTAACCTCTCCTAATATGTTTTACTTACTACTAGTGATGAGCAGCATAGGCAATATTAGTTTTCGCTGTATTTTGCAAATTTTTGGCCTAATATTCGCCATAAATTCGCAAATTCTAGAATTTCTGACCTCTAGTCATTATTTTCTTGATTATGAAAATCGGCAATGTAATATGCACATATTGCACGCGAAATACAAGCGTGGGTCACTTTTGCTACATTTTTTATGCTGCTAGAAGTTTCCTGAGACTGGAGAAAATGGTTGTCAGCAACTTTCATGACTGTGAGGAAGACGTCCTGATCACTGTAAGTAATTTTACATTATAGCACTGTTTTTTATTACATTTCGCATGCATGCTCCAAGATATTCGCGATGGCGCAAATCGGCACTAATGATACGCATATTTTTTTCAGCAATACATGCAACTTCACATTTTATCAGGTCTGAGTAGATATTACTGACTATCTGTATTATGTATATGAGCTAACTAACTATCTAATGTAATTGACTAAGGATCCAGATGAAAGCACAGAGCGTAGCAATGATACTGCTGTCTCTCTCAGAACTGCAAAAAAACTGCAGAAAATGGCTGCTGGGGAGGTTCTTATATAGTAAGGAGTAGGCAACTTTCCTATTGGTTGCTAGGGATGCTGCTAAGCTCAGACAAAGATATTGCAGCCTTCTCATTGCCCCACAAGCAAGAAGCAGTGAGGGTACTGATGAAAAAAAATCTAGAATATTCGCGATTATGAAGATTTAGCACTATATTCAAAATCTTTGCGAATTCTCGAAGTGCCGATATTCGCGATAAAAATTCACGATTAGAATATTCGCGATCAACACTACTTACTACTTGCATTGCTCATGAAATAACAATGCTGGAGCTTCTATTTTTATGACTCTGATGGGCTATTCCTTTATTTTTCCTGCTAGAAACAATTAAAGTTACTTCCCAAACAATGCAGCTTCTGCCATCTCCTTCATGTTATTGATGGAAATCCATGTCATACCATGGCATCCATCTGAGCACTTACTGCAGGGAGCCACAGCTCAGATGAAGAGAGACCGGGAGAGGGAGGTCCAAAACGTCCAACTCCAGAGTTGACTTGTCTGAAGTAATAGAAAAAGTTTAAAGAGGACCTGTCACCTCTCCTGACATGTCTGTTTTAATAGTTTCATGCATTCCCCATGTAATAACAATTCTGGAGCATCTATTCTTATGTCTGTATGTTGTGCCGTTCCTGTATTATTTCTACTAGAAGTTATGAATGAATTGCTAGCAGTCTGCAGTAAGGGTACAGAGGGGAGGTAACAAGTTGGGGGTGTGTCCCTGCACAGTCTGAAAATGGCAGCACTGATTGGATAGAGAGAGACTGAGCAGTACACACCCAACTTGTTACCTCCCCTCTGTACACTTACTGAAGTCTAATAGCAATTCATTTATAACTTCTAGTAGAAATAATAGAGGAATGGCACAACATACAGACATAAGAATAGATGTTATTGTTATTACATGGGAAATGCATTAAAACAGACATGTCAGGAGCGGTGAAAGGTCTTCTTTAACACTTGTTACTTCCTCAGTTTCTATGAACATGAAAACAGGAGCTGCAGCCATATTGCTTACTACTTTTAAACTAGCTTCTCAGAAACTTTCACCTGTCATTTTGTCAGCATCTATAACAATTAGGGTGGTTTTGCACTAGCGTCCATAATTCCATTATAGTGTTCCGTTATAAAAGGGTTATTATAACGGAATTTAAGGACAGAATGCAAAACAGAAACCTTTAAAAGGCATTGCATTTTGCTCAGTCCTAATACATCTCTATGGGCACAAATAACGGTTCTGTTCCAGAAAAAAAAGTCCCGTCAACAGGACACCAAATGTATTATTTGTTTTAGATACTCTTTATCTCTCACTAGGCAGTTTTGAAAAGTGTCTTGTAAAATCTGTCGGCTTAATTCATGGCAAGTGCCAATATTTTACCACTAAATATTGGTGTAAAGAAAGCCAAGAGGTGGAGCAAGAAAAAGTGATTAACTTATCTAGCAAGATGCTAGATACAATGTATCAGACAGTGTCATAAATTGGGCGTTTCTGTATCAACAAATTTTATGATTTCTAAATTTAGGACAGTAATAATAAATCACCTGCATTGTGTGTTGGACAATGTGAAATAAATTGATTCTTCAGCAAATGTTATATTATTCAGATATGCTCTATGTTATTCTTTGTGTTTATTTTTTACATTATTTTATGTGTATTTTACATACTTAATTAACCTTCTTCACATGTATGGTTGCATTTTGTTGTTAAGGGTGTTAATCATTAATTAATCAAACACCCTCTCTCTGCTAACTTTGGTCTTCTGGGAAGGTCTTACAGACATATACTGACCTGCATGATTGTTTCTGTGTACGTGAGGAATTTGGTAGGGCGGTTTACAATGTGTGCTCTGAGAATCTATGAATAGTGAGTGTAACTAGGATACAAGGCTTCCATTGTGCACCTAACTCTCCCTACAGACACCACTGCAGTAATATAACATAGGGAAATCATAGTAACAGTCATGACCCTGGGATAGCTGCCAAAAAATGTGCACAGTGATGTGTTGTATCCCCTGGTCTACACAATTCTGGGGAGGTTGATGGAATGGATTTTTCAGCTGAGAAAGACCAGCTGGATTTTGCAAAACATAACTTGCAGTATGTTCTGTCTCTTAAGAACAGGGCAATATTAGAATAATGTGTATGTAGGTGTAAAAAATAATACGTAATGGCCAAGTACTACAAATTATAATTTGAAAATAAGCAGAATTCTAAATGAAAACCCCAGGGAGAGACAGCTTCCTTCTTCCCTGTGCTGCTGAGAGCAGCGCGATCCATATTCTCTGATACTGGGCTGTGCAGTAGCACAGCCTAGTATCGATAAAATTAATATATTCAGCGTTCACTGTTGCAGTTATATGTGGTAAAGCCTTTAGTGCCATATTTCAGTAGAAAAAGAAAAATATATTTGGCATTCAGCGCCGCAGTTATATGTGGTAAAGCATTTAGGGGCGTATTTCAGTAGAAAAAGAAATATATATTCAGCGTTCACTGTTGCAGTTATATGTGGTAAAGCCTTTAGTGTTGCATTTCAGTAGAAAAAGAAAAATATATTTGACGTTCAGTGCCGCAATTATATGTGGTAAAGCCTTTAGTGGCCGATTTCAGTAGAAAAAGAAATATATATTCGGTGTTAGGGGTGTTTTTAATTTTCGTTTTATTTACTTATTTCAGCTAACAATATGTCAGACAGAGAAGTACCAGGCCCTGCACAGTGGAGTGGCAGAGGCCTAAATGTTTCTGGCGCAGGCCCAGGTCACAGCAGAGTAAAGGGGCATGGCAGCAGGGGTCACTTCGAGAGGCCTGAGCTCCCAGTGTCAGCTAGCGGTCGTGTCTTGACCAGCAACCCAGCGGTTCTTGATTGGGTGACTCGATCTTCGACTTTGTCGCAAGTGACAGCAGCACCAGCAGCCTGAGTCTAGAGTTGCTGATGAGCAGCTTTCTTCACCTGCATAGTGAAGAAACTACTCACCAGCAGCTAGACATAGAGCAGAACCTGAACCAGCAGGTGGTGGCATAGTTGGATTTGTGGCCGCAACTGGCCAAGTTTGCCCTGGAAAAGCTGTCCTGCCCGGCCAGTAGTGTGGCATCAGAGCAGGTGTTTAGTGCACATAGTTTCCCCAAGAAGAACTCGCCTGTTCACCCCAAATGTGGAGAGATTGACTTTTGTCAAGATGAATCAGGCGTGGATCAGCCCGGATTTTCACCCACCAATGCCTGATGCATCAGATTAGATCATCCATTCTGCCTCACCCAAACCTTGACAAAAGAGACCAGTTTCTTCTGGCTACCTGCCTCAGTTACTATTCTGATGCTGCCACCCGCCTGATGCCACACATCTGATGCCAAGTGCTACTTCTTTTACTCACCTTCGTCAGCGGGTACTGGTAGTGCCACCCACCTACCGACTCTGTCACCGGGTCACTCTGTAGTCTCCTGCTGCTGCCATCTCCACACTATATCACCTTGCCACTCTGTAGTCTCCTGATGCTACTGCTGCTGCTCTGTGGCCACTCTGTGGCCTCCTCCTGATTCTGCTGCTGGCACGTCTACACTCTGTCATTGTGCCACTCTTTGGCCTCCTCATGCTACTGCCACTTCCAGACTCTGTCATTGGGCCACTCTGTGGTCTCCTCATGCTGCTTCCACCTTACCACTATGTCATAGGGCCACTCTGTGGACTTGTCATGCTGATCCCACCCTCCCCACTTCATGACTGGGCCACTATTCTGCCTTTTGGCCTGGCTGACATCATCATTTATTTGACCTTTCTTCTGATCTGTCAGAAGGAAGGAAAAATGAGACGCACAACAAATCCTGTCTGTGTAGCAGCTGTAAGGCCTGTATGGTCCCATCAGCATTGGCTTATGATTTGGTAGCCAAAAGCAGGAGTGGGTAGAAAACAGAGAAGACATGCAAATATTCCATTCACGTGTCGAGGGCCATATGCAAATGAGCTTCTGAAGGTGCCCAGGGGCGGCGTTACTGCGCGATGTGCCCAGAAAAACACACCTCTTTCAGCCCTCTGGCCCGCCCTTCTGTCCTATTATTACCTCCTCCTCTGCCTCCACCCGGGGGATGTCACGAGCAGCAAGAGAAGAAGTCAGGCTGGGAACTGGCCCGCACCTGCGCACTGCTCTGCCCTGCCCATTATGGGCAGAGGAACAGCTTTTTATATTGCGCATGCCCCGGCCAACTAAACACAGCCGGCCCGCTGGCCTCTGGTGCCGCTCGTGACTTTCGCCGGCTGGAGGAGGTAATACGACAGAAGGGCGGGCCAGAGGGCTGAAAGAGGGGTGTTTTTCTGGGCACATCGCCCAGTAACGCCGCCCCTGGGCACCTTCAGAAGCTCATTTGCATTCGTTTAAAAAGTGGTTTCTTTCATGATCCGGATGAGAGACACAGAAAACAAAGGTACCATTGTAATAAGGGTCAAAGAGTCTATAACCTGATTTGAGCGGTCTAAAACGCGGTAAAAGACTCCCTTTAAATTTTAAGTTGGAATAACCTAGGCATCATTTGGATATCATTATAAATGTACAGCTAACAGCTGGTATATATTATAAATCTTTAATGGACCATGCTTGTATAACCTGGGTACCTCCTGTATATAATGATATATGTACAGTTGGTATAACCTGGGTATCTCCTGTATATAATTATATATGTACAGCAGGTATAAGTTATACATCTTCTTGTATATAGTGATATGAAGCATGCTGGTATAACCTGGGTATCTCCTGTATATAATTATATATGTAGAGCCGGTATAAGTTATACACTGTATACAAGAATATGTATAACTTATACCAGCTGTACATATATAATTATATACAGGAGATACCCAGGTTATACCAGCATGGTCCATATCACTATATACAAGAAGATGTATAACTTATTCCAACTGTACATATATATTTATATACAGGGGATACCCAGGTTATACCAGCATGGTCCATTGAAGATTTGTAACTTATACATCTACTTGTATATAGTGATATGGACCATGCTGGTATAACCTGGGTATCTCCTGTATATAATTATATACAGCTTGCTGCTTTTTCAAGGCTGCTAATCTAGTGCTGGTCTAATCAAGTGCGGGTCTGCAAGTGCATTGGAGATATTCAGGAGACGAACTTAGTCTAACTCAGAGTTGTTGTTTTTTTTTCCCCTCTTTGCAATGGCAGACCTGGTTCTGTGCAGGAATTGTTGTGCTTTTATTTCAGGTTCCACTCTTCAGAGGTTTGGATACTGTCTGATTTGTAGACAGCTCTCCATAATGCAACAGGAAATTACCTTTTTGAAATATGAGATTTGTAAATTAACCATTAAGCAAACTCAGACTGAGAACATTGCAATGCCACTGTCACAGAGGCCCCCTAGAAATGGAAGATGGGTTACTGTAGGTTCTGGTAGACTGAGAGTTGTGGATAGAAGACATGTCCCACAGTCTGTGGATCTCCATAATTCATTTGCAGCACTTTTAGAGTGCAAGAGCAACATGGCGGATGGCTCAAGCACAGTGGGCGAGAAACAATCATCTCCCATGCCTAAAGTATGCAAGACTGCAGCCAAAGACAAAAAGGAGAAGGTGAGGACTGATAGTAAGCAGCTGTTGGTGGGCGATTCCATCATAAGAGGTGTGAAGTTTGAGGAGAATGGTGTTGTAAGATGTCTCCCTGGTGCTACCGCTAGCAGGGATAGAAGACGGATCCTTTAATATTGTTAGGCAAGCAAAACAGGAAAGGGAAGTGGATGTTATTGTCCATCTGGGGACAAACGATCTGGCTTGCAATGAGGTTTCAAAGGTGAAAGAAGCTTTTCACACACTTGGAAAGGATATACGGGAGGTTGCATCAGCTGTTTCATTCTCTGCAGTTTTGCCTGTGCATAACCTTCAGCATGACAGGAAGATGCGCATTAAGGAATTCAATGTATGGCTTGGTGAATGGTGTCGGAACCAAGGGTTTGGCTTTGTGTCTCATGTTAGCTCTTGTTGGAATGGAAAAGAACTGTACAAGAAAGATGGTTTGCATCTTTCTCTCAAAGGAACGAATGTCCTCGGTGAACAGTTCCAAGTATTTGCTAAGGAGCATTTAAACTAGGAAAGGGGGGCAAAAGAGTGATAATCCAGCAGTCCGACTGCCCCCCGGAACAATGCCAGAAGATGCCAGTAGCACAAAGGTTAAGAAATGACAAGCTCAGATTCTTATCTACAAATGCTCGCAGTTTAGGGAATAAGATCAATGAACTTGAGACTATAATTCTTAGTTCTGACCCAATTGGATGGGATAATGGTCCGCTGTAGTGTTTCCCTGCCAGGATGCCTCCAACTGTTGCAAAACTACATCTCCCAGCATGCCCTGACAGCCAAACGCTGTCTGGGCATGCTGAGAGTTGCAGTTTTGCAACAGCTGGAGGCATCCTGGTTGGGAAAAGCAGGTCTACTGTGATAATATGAACAAAGGGGGTTCTACAAAAGAGCTATTGTGGGGCAAAGTTCATATTTGTGTTTACACACATGTTTTAAAATGAATGCTTCCCCCTTTTATAAACAACTAAATAATGACGCAATGCTGTTGGGCTGGTATGCAACTTTTTCCAGGGCTGGTTTTTATCCCCAGTCCGGCCCTACACGTGTCATCTCTGTTTTAGATCCACTCCTGTTTTTTTGTTTTTTTTTACATTAGCAATACTGATGGATTATTGAGCAAATGCTGACGGAAGGGCAAAATAATCAGTGACTTCAACACAAACTTAGTGCGGACACCCACTCCACTCTGTCAGGGGGGCTCTACTTTACTATAAGCGTTTAATAGAACAGGTTCTGTAGACTTCTATGCGGAATCAGCTGATGACGGTGTAAAAGGAGTGTGCTTCTTCTTGGCACTAACATCGACCTGTAAATCTGAGTTCATACTTGAGTTATTTGGTCAGTTTTGGCCACGTGACTGCCCAAATAAGTGAAGTGTGCAGTGATTCTAAGAGTGACGAGTGACGCCTGTCATGTGCATGTCATACTGACTCACTGTATTATTTGATTACCACAGCAGACTCCCTATGCGTGTTACTACAAGGCACAGTGTTCTACACCCATATAAATGCTCTCTGCAGCCCGGAAATAGCAGTTTTTAACGCGATTCGCAGCAAATAAATTCGGATCGAACCGAATCTTTTCAAAAAACTTGGCGAACCAGCCGAATCAAATTTTGATTCGGCTGGTTCGCCGAGTTTTTTGAAAAGATTCGGGAGTCTTAGGGAGTCTGCTGTGGTAATCAAATAATACAGTGAGTCAGTATGACATGCAGATGACAGGCGTCACTCGTCACTCTTAGAATCACTGCACACTTCACTTATTTGGGCAGTCACGTGGCCAAAACTGACCAAATAACTCAAGTATGAACTCAGACTTACAGGTCGATGTTAGTGCCAAGAAGAAGCACACTCCTTTTACACCGTCATCAGCTGTTGAAGTCACTGATTATTTTGCCCTTCCTCTGATCCGTCAGAACAATAACCCACAAAAAACGGATCCTGTCTGTGGAGCATACGCCTTTACTCAGTCAGCATTTGCTCAATAATCCATCAGTATTGCTAATGTAAAAAAATAAATAAAACAGGAGTGGATCTAAAACAGAGATGACACGTGTAGGGCCGGACTGGGGATAAAAACCAGCCCTGGAAAAAGTTGCATACCAGCCCAACAGCATTGCGTCATTATTTAGTTGTTTATAAAAGGGGGAAGCATTCATTTTAAAACATGTGTGTAAACACAAATATGAACTTTGCCCCACAATAGCTCTTTTGTAGAACCCCCATTGTTCATATTATCACAGTAGACCTGCTTTTCCCAACCAGGATGCCTCCAGCTGTTGCAAAACTGCAACTCTCAGCATGCCCAGACAGCGTTTGGCTGTCAGGGCATGCTGGGAGATGTAGTTTTGCAACAGTTGGAGGCATCCTGGCAGGGAAACACTACAGCGGACCATTATCCCATCCAATTGGGTCAGAACTAAGAATTATAGCCTCAAGAAATTTGCTCATCTCTACTGCCACCCTGCTGGGTCATCTGTTCAGCCAATCCCCTGATGATGAAGCCCCCTCTTCACCTGGTTCCCAAGTGCAATTGGCTACATCATCATCCACTACTGTCTGCACATCACTGATGTCACCCTCATCAGTCTCACGGCCGTGTGCCATAACCGCGCTCTCAACAACTGCTCCCATGCAACTCCCATCATCTCTACTTGCCCGCCTACCAGAGGAAGCAGCGGATCTCTTCTCCACAACTTGGCTGGGCAGTAGCTGCTGACTGTTCTCAATAAGCTCATTCTCGCTAAAAAGCGGAGCAGAGCCGACAGCATACAATACTTTCCGAGCAGAAGGAACAGAAAGTGAAAGAGGCAGGTTCAGGACAGGGGTGGACACAGAGCTTGTTCCTGGGCCATGCCAACTAAGCGTGGTGTCAGAGGAACCCACCAACTCCTGGCTGGGGGTGTCTGATGTCAGTTGAGATAATATTGAAGACAAGTCAACCCATTTAAGGACAGTTGGGTTGCTGGTCAAAACCCAACGGCTGGATGACACTGGCAGCTATGGCCTTTTGCTGCGACTGCTGCTACCACCGCCACTTCTTCTGCCAGCTCAAGTAACATGTTTTCCACTGCTCATTCCCTTAGAAGGGCCTGACACCTGCTTGTCAGACATACTGTATTGTAACAGTAACTGTAAGTGTAAAATAGCAGTAGTATCAAGCCGCAATTTTACCCCAGAATCAAGTAGGAATGGATTTACTTATGTAAAAAAGAATGTAGTATCTGTAGTATCAGACCGCAATTTCACCCCAATTGCACAATTAAGGGTTAACGGAATGAATTATATATAAAAGAATGTGAACACCCTAAAATCTGTAGTATCAGGCCGCTGCAAAATTCTATGGGAAATCCACATGTACCATGTGTAGATTTTCTTGTGGATTTGAGGCCATTTCTGCAGCAGAAGTATATCTGATGCCTGTGAACATAAAGTTAGTTTAAGGGGTATTCCGGATGGTTAAAGTTATCCCCTATCCACGGGATAAGGGATAACTATCAGATAGGTGGGGGTCCTACTGCTTGGACCCCCACCGATCATGAGAACGGGGGTCCCGTACTCCCTGCAGACCCCTGGAAAGAACAGAGCGGCCGGTCGCACAGGCGGGTGAGTGCTCCATTAATTTCCATGGGAGTTCCGGATATATAGGACAGCATCCAAAACCACTCATCACACGGTCATGACATTGCTATCTATACAGCAAGAAAGAGCAGAGAATTACCAGAGACACAAAGTTCATGCAAAGTTCATTTATTTCAGTAATGCAACTTTAAAGGTGAAACTAACACATGAGATAGACTCATTACATGCAAAGTGAGATATTTCAAGCCTTTATTTGTTATAATTTGGATGATTATAGCTCATAGCTTATGAAACCCCAAAGTCACAATTATGAGGTACCCTTTGCTCAGGGGGTATGGATTAATTAGCTGACTAGAATGTGACACTTTGAGCCTAGAATAATTAACATTTTCACAAAATTCTAATTTTAGGCTGCATTAATGCAATTCCTTTTAATTTGCATTGCTGAAATAAATGGACTTTTGCACGATATTCTAATTTTTCGAGTTTCACGTGTATATGTATATGTATATATATATATATCTATATATATATATTTATTCTCTTTTGCCAACTGTATTTATTATTTTTTATTTTATACATAGTGTAGATGATTTTCCAAATGTTTTCTCTATAATATAGGAAATAGACGGACGTGCAGGTTGGGGGACACCTGGGAAATAGTGACCATAAAGTAATAACCTTCCAATTATCATTCAAAAGAGCGTTTCTACAGGGAGGAACAAAAATACCAAACTTCAAAAAAGCTAAATTTAGCCAACTAAGAGAGGCCATAGGCCAAACTAACTGGGACAAAGTCCTCACAAATACAGACACAAAATGGGATATCTTTAAAAACATCCTAAAAACTCATTGTGAGAGGTACATACCGTATGGTAATAAAAGGTTAAGGAACAAAAAGAAACCAATGTGGATAAATAGAACTGTAAAGAAAGCAATAAATGACAAAAAGAAAGCATATAAAACACTAAAACAGGAGGGTAGCACGGAAGCACTGAAAAACTATAAGGAAAAAAATAGAACATGTAAAAAACAAATAAAAGCGGCCAAACTAGAGACCGAGAGATTAATTGCCAAAGAGAGTAAAACTAACCCTAAAATGTTCTTCAATTATATAAATGGTAAAAAGTATAAATCTGAAGGTGTTGGCCCTTTAAAGAGTAATGAGGGGGGAGTCGCAGAGAGCGACGAGGAGAAAGCAAAGCTGTTAAATATTTTTTTCTCCAATGTATTCACTGAGGAAAATAAACTGTCAGATGACATGCAGAATGTAAAAATAAATTCCCCATTAAAAGTGTCCTGTCTGACCCAGGAAGAAGTACATCAGCGACTTAAAAAGATTAAAAATAGACAAATCGCCAGGACCGGATGACATACACCCCCGTATCCTAAAGGAATTAAGTAATGTCATAGCCAGACCCTTATTTCTGATATTTGCAGACTCTATACTGACAGGGAATGTCCCACAGGATTGGCGCGTGGCATATGTGGTGCCAATATTCAAAAAGGGGCCAAAAACAGAGCCTGGAAACTATAGGCCGGTAAGTTTAACATCTGTTGTGGGTAAACTGTTTGAAGGTTTTCTGAGAGATGCTATATTAGAGCATCTCAACGGAAATAAGCAAATAACGCCATATCAGCATGGCTTCGTGAGGGATCGGTCATGTCAGACTAATTTAATCAGTTTCTATGAGGAGGTAAGTTCTAGACTTGACAGCGGCGAATCAATGGATGTCGTATATCTGGACTTCTCCAAAGCATTTGACACTGTACCACATAAAAGGTTAGTATATAAAATGAGAACGCTCGGACTGGGAGAAAACATCTGTATGTGGGTAAGTAACTGGCTGAGTGATAGAAAACAGAGGGTGGTTATTAACGGTACACACTCAGATTGGGTCACTGTCACTAGTGGAGTACCTCAGGGGTCAGTCTTGGGCCCTATTCTCTTCAATATATGTATTAATGATCTTGTAGAAGGCTTGCATAGTAAAGTATCAATTTTCGCAGATGACACTAAACTGTGTAAAGTAATTTACACTGATGAGGACAGTATACTACTACAGAGGGATCTGGATAGATTGGAGGCTTGGGCAGATAAGTGGCAAATGAGGTTTAACACTGATAAATGTAAAGTTATGCACATGGGAAGGAAAAATGCAAGTCACCCGTACATACTAAATGGTAAAACACTCGGTAACACTGACATGGAAAAGGATCTAGGAATTTTAATAAACAGCAAACTAAGCAGCAAAAACCAGTGTCAGGCAGCTGCTGCCAAGGCCAACAAGATAATGGGTTGCATCAGAAGGGGCATAGATTCCCGTGATAGGAACATAGTCCTACCACTTTACAAATCGCTAGTCAGACAACACATGGAGTACTGTGTACAGTTCTGGGCTCCTGTAAACAAGGCAGACATAGCAGAGCTAGAGAGGGTTCAGAGGAGGGCAACTAAAGTAATAACTGGAATGGGGCAACTACAGTACCCTGAAAGATTATCAAAATTAGGGTTATTCACTTTAGAAAAAAGACGACTGAGGGGAGATCTAATTAATATGTATAAATATATCAGGGGTCAGTACAGAGATCTATCCCATCAGCTATTTATCCCCAGGACTGTGACTGTGACGAGGGGACATCCTCTGCGTCTGGAGGAAAGAAGGTTTGTACACAAACATAGAAGAGGATTCTTTACGGTAAGAGCAGTGAGACTATGGAACTCTCTGCCTGAGGAGGTGGTGATGGTGAGTACAATAAAGGAATTCAAGAGGGGCCTGGATGTATTTCTGGAGCTTAATAATATTACAGGATATAGCTACTAGAGAGGGGTCGTTGATCCAGGGAGTTATTCTGATTGCATGATTGGAGTCGGGAAGGAATTTTTTATTTCCCTAAAGTGGAGAAAATTGGCTTCTACCTCACAGGGTTTTTGGCCTTCCTCTGGATCAACTTGCAGGATAACAGGCCGAACTGGATGGACAAATGTCTTTTTTCGGCCTTATGTACTATGTTACTATGTTACTATTGCCACCTACTGGAATAATATGCACAGTGCAGAAACCAGAAATCTATACTGCAAAATGATAACTATATGAACAGGGAGAAAAGTGATTGTGGAAGATTTATTATTATCGCCCTAAAGTTAGACATTAAAACTAGACGTGAAAATCAGAAACTGTGCCATATTTATCACCATGGTGCACACTGTATAGCTTTAAAAGAAGTCTAAACATGTAATGTATTAGAAACATAATGCTACACTAATGCACACATTTTATTTGATGGTTTATTAAGCAGATCATCCATCAGTTAACTGTTGATCAGTTGTAGGGGCAATAATGTAAATTTCCACCACTGATCAGCATGCACATAGTTGTACCCCAGTCTGTAGGTAGCAAATGTTTGTTGTACACAGCGATGAGCAAATTAGGATTTGCAGGGCAGCAAAGACTACAACAAGGCATCCAGATGATGTGGAATAAGAAGCAAGCTGCTAAACAATGACAGGCCATACTTAGCAGTTGTCTGTATGTAAAACCTAAATCAGTTGCTGGTGAGACATTCCCCAGTGTGTATGAATGGAGCTTGTGATGCTGATTATAATACTCAACTGGGGTCCGCATAACAGTCAATCGCCCTGAATACTTATTGGTGTGAAGGAATACATTTCAGGGCCACTGCTATTATAGGTAGCACCGCTTTTAATTATCTAATAACATGTCAGAAGACTGCAATGGTGGGGTCTGTTGACAGTGGTGCTCATTTCCATGTCTACATAGTTTTGAGACAGTGCTCACAGGATTGCTCCTCCAGGCTCCTTGGGATCTACAGAATCCCAGCTTGCATATACCCGACTGATGTTATCTTGTGATATCTATAATAATATATATCACAGTTAAAATATTAAAATTTATGTATGTGTCTGTGTATATTTAGATATACACTCCCCTAAAGAATTATTAGGAACACCATACTAATACGGTGTTGGACCCCCTTTTGCTTTCAGAACTGCCTTAATTCTACGTGGCATTGATTCAACAAGGTGCTGATAGCATTCTTTAGAAATGTTGGCCCATATTGATAGGATAGCATCTTGCAGTTGATGGAGATTTGAGGCATGCACATCCAGGGCACGAATCTCCCGTTTCACCACATCCCAAAGATGCTCTATTGGGTTGAGATCTGGTGACTGTGGGGGCCATTTTAGTACAGTGAACTCATTGTCATGTTCAAGAAACCAATTTGAAAGGATTCGAACTTTGTGACATGGTGCATTATCCTGCTGGAAGTAGCCATCAGAGGATGGATACATGTTCTCATTCTGTTTACGCCAAATTCGGACTCTACCATTTGAATGTCTCAACAGAAATCGAGACTCATCAGAACAGGCAACATTTTTCCAGGCCAATTTTGGTGAGCTCGTGCAAATTGTAGCCTCTTTTTCCTATTTGTAGTGGAGATGAGTGGTACCCGGTGGGGTCTTCTGCTGTTGTAGCCCATCCGCCTCAAGGTTGTGCGTGTTGTGGCTTCACAAATGCTTTGCTGCATACCTCGGCTGTAACGAGTGGTTATTTCAGTCAACGTTGCTCTTCTATCAGCTTGAATCAGTCGGCCCATTCTCCTCTGACCTCTAGCATCCACAAGGCATTTTTGCCCACAGGACTGCCACATACTGGATGTTTTTCCCTTTTCACACCATTCTTTGTAAACCCTAGCAATGGTTGTGCGTGAAAATCCCAGTAACTGAGCAGATTGTGAAATACTCAGACCGGCCCGTCTGGCACCAACAACCATGCCACTCTCAAAAATCAGCTTTCTTTCCCATTCTGACATTCAGTTTGGAGTTCAGGAGATTGTCTTGACCAGGTGCACCCCGCTAAATGCATTGAAGCAACTGCCATTTGATTGGTTGAGTAGATAATTGCATTAATGAGAAATAGAACAGGTGTTCCTAATAATTCTTTAGGTGAGTGTATATTTTTTTATATATATAGTTTTATCGGCTGCCCGCTACAGTCGTCCATGTTGTCTTCCAAATCTGTCTTCGCTCGCCATTGCCACCATTGCCATTTAGAAACTCTGTTAAGGGGAAAACATAGCAAATTATCAGTAAGGTTAGATAAAGTTAGGCTAAAAGGGAATGAATAAATGCTGGACTATGTTTATACGTGGAAAATTCTGCACCATAAATCTGCAGCAACGTACAGTACAATGCTGAGAAATATAATCTGAGGAATTTCAAATTGCCCGAGTGCTCTATTCTACCACGAATATGCTTTAGATTTCACAGTGGATTTGACTGTTGGCCTTACGTGGCATCTAAAAATCTTCTAAAACATTTCTGACAAAATCCATGCATGTAAAGTCAATTCCGCGGTGGTAAATGTGGCTGTGTGTAAACTTATTTCCTGCACTGTTCGGACTTTGTCATTGACCGGCCACAATATCTTGAGCTACAAACATTTGCTAAGCAACAATTATGAAAATACTAAATACTATTCTTAGTTAGTACATAATCGTACAAGAAAGAGATAGCAAAAGCTGAAAGCTTACTTAAAAATAAAAAAACAAGCAGGGAGGATTTATTGCTACTGATTTTGTCTCAATTTTACTTTAGAATTTTAGCAGATTTTTTTCTTTTTTGTGGCTTTTGCTGCAGACTTGCCATGGATTTCACCTCCTGTATAACAAAGGGTGAAATCTGCAGAGAAAATTAGCATCATAAACTGACATATTGAAGATTTTAAATGTCACAGCTTGTAGATGAGATTTCTTAAAATGCAGTAAAATGCTTTGGATTTTCAGCATGCAAATCTGCGATGGGAAAATTGCAAGGTATACAGTGGGGAAAAGAAGTATTTGTAACACTGGCGATTTTGCAAGTTTTCCCACCTACAAAGAATGGAGAGGTCTGTCATTTTTAGCCTAGGTGCACTTCAACTGTGAGAAACAGAATTAATAAAAAAAATCCTGAAAATCACATTGCATTATTTTTAAATAATTAATTTTCATTTTATTGTATGAAATAAGTATTTGATACAATAGAAAAACAGAACTTAATATTTGGTACAGAAACGTTTGTTTGCAATTTCAGAGGTCAGACGTTTCCTGTAGTTCTTGCACACACTGCAGCAGGGATTTTGGTCCCCTCCTCTATACAGATCTTCTCCAGATCTTTCAGGTTTTGGAGCTGTCACTGGGCTAAATTGAGTTTCAGCTCCCTCCAAAAATTTTCGTTTAGGTAGGCCACTCCAGCACCTTGAAATGCTTCTTATGGAGTCATTTCTTAGTTGCCCTGGCTGTGTGTTTCCGGTCATAGTCATGCTGGAAGACCCAGCCACAACCCATCTTCAGTGCTTTTACCGAGGGAAGGAGATTGCTGGCCATAATCTTGCCATACATGGCCCCACCCATCCTCCCTCAATACGGTGCAGTCGTCCTGTCCCCTTTGTAGAAAAGCACCCCCAAAGTATGATGTTTCCACCCCCATGCTTCATGGTTGGGACGGTGTTCTTAGGTTGTATTCATCCTCCTTCTTCATCCAAACACTGCGAGTGGAGTTGATACCAAAAAGTTCTATTTTGGTCTCATCTGACCACATGACCTTCTCCCATGCCTCCTCTGGATCATCCAGATGGTCATTGGTGAGCTTCAAATGGGCCTGGACGTGTGCTGGCGTGAGCAGGGGGACCTTGCGTGCCCTGCAGTATTTTAATCCATGACGTGTAATGTGTTACTAACAGTAATCTTAGATTCCACCTTTCATTTTTCAGATCTCCTTTGGGAAATGAAAGGTGGGATCCAATTTTTGCTATAAGTAACCAAGTCAGTTTTCCTTTATCACCAGTTTTGATAAATCTTCCCCTCTAATAAAAAAAAAATCTATTTAATATATTATTTGAATGACCATTTACCATTGTTATAAAAACTTCAATAAAGGGTCGAAGTTTGCAAAGAATTTTATGTTGTGTAGTTCTCTTTAAATATTTACTATAAATAGAAATAACTATGGGGCAGAACACAGAATGGGGGGTGGGCCCAAGTTCTGGAAACTGCCCCAGGCCTATGATGCACTTAATCCGCCCCCTGGGTCCCGGCTCTCTTCAGGTCATTAACCAGGCTGTGTGTAGTTTTGGGCTGATTTCATGACCTTTTTCAGAATCATCCTTACCCCACGAGATGAGATCTTGCATGGAGCCCCTGGCCGAGGAAGATTGACATCTTGTGTTTCTTAAATTTTCTAATAATTGCACCAACAGTTCTTTCTTTCTCACCAAGCTGCTTGCCTATTGTCCTGTAGACCATCCCAGTCTTGTGCGGGTCTAAAATTATGTCCCTGGTGTCCTTAGACAGCTCTTTGGTTTTGGCCATGGTGGAGAGGTTGGAATGCGATTGAGTGTGTGGACAGGTTTCTTTTATACAGCCAATGAGTTCAAACAGGTGCAATTAATAAGTGCAGAGTAGGACGGTTTCTTTAAGAAAAATGAACATGTCTGTGAGAGCCAGAATTCTTGCTGGTTGGTAGGTGATGGAATACTTATTTAATGCAATAAAATGCAAATTAATTATTTAAAGATCATACAATGGGATTTTCTGGACTTTTTTTTAGATTCTGTCTCTCACAGTTGAAGTGTACCTATGATAAAAATTACAGACCTCTCCATTCTTTGTAGGTGGGAAAACTTGCAAAATCACCAGTGTTTCAAATACTTATTTTCCCCACTGTATGTCCCATGTGAACAGACTACATTGGAGCTATTTTAATGATGAGCTAAATAAATCAACTTACAAAAAAGTAAGAACGTTCCTAGTATAGCTGCTTTCAATTTCACATCCAGATCCAGAGAAAAATGAACATCAAAATTTATAGTATCTGGAAACAGAAAACAAGGAGTTCCATATAGAGAAATTCTTCCAACCTCAATTTTCTCCCTAATGGACGTTATCTATAAATATGAAAATAAGTTAACATAAAAATAAAGTTTAAATACAGGAAACGCAGGTTTGATCTAGTAGAAGTAAGGTCACATATTCTTTCAGGCTACTTTTGGGCGAATGGATCCATTACAATAATACAACCGCATGCATCCGTCATGAACGGATCCGTTTGTATTATCTGTAACATAGCCAAGACGGATCTGTCATGAACTTCAGTAAAAGTCAATGAGAGACGGATCCGTTTTCTGTTGTGCCAGATTGTGTCAGAGAAAACAGATCCGTCCCCATTGACTTACATTGTGTTCCAGGACGGATCCGTTTGGCTCAGTTTCGTCAAGCGGACAGAAAAACGCTGCAGGCAGAGTTTTGGTGTCCGCCTCCAGAGCGGAATGGTGACTGAACAGAGGCAAACTGATGCATTCTTTTCAATTCAGAATGCATTAGGGCAAAACTGATCCGTTTTGGACCACTTGTGAGAGCCCATGATGGATCTAACAAATGGAAAGCCAAAACGCGAGTGTGAAAGTAGCCTTAGAGGCAATTTCAAGCCTTTTCAAATTAGGTCATTCTAAGGTTATTTATACTCTGAGTTCCAAACAATAATGCTAAGAACGCGGCAGGTAGAAATGTATTAACATATTACACCTTTTTAACCTCAAATACAGCTACGAGCTGTGGGTGCCTTCGAGTGCTGATCTAATCTGAAAGGAACAAAACGGCAATTTTATGAATCCTGTAGATCGGGTAAACTTATTTAGGAGACATGCATACAATTTATCACAGTGGCTCATGTTGGATGGTAAATTTGGTGCAGGGATACACCCTTTTGTCTAACTTTATACCACCTATGGATTAACTTACTTTGAAACAGAAATCTATGCCAGAATTGGGGAGCAATTTTGGGGTGAAATGTTGCAGCTTAGATCATGCTCACTTTCAGCTGGTCTGCCTACAAAAGCCTTTGTGGATGGCATTGGTAACTATAGGTGGGACCATACTGAGGCAAGATACTGAAAAAAGACAATGATCTATGAGAGACATTGGGGGTATGTACACCAGTTTTTGGGCGTAAAAAAACTTTACATTTTTGCATAAACAGCATTTTGAACAAGCATTTTGTGACTTTTTGCATAGTACACTGCTCTTGCCACTTCTTTGAAAGTTGTTGGGGCTTAGCTAGATAGGACAGGGCCACTACGGCCAGACACATTTGCTATAATTATAAAAGAAAACTGGTGCAAATTATAAATGAAATCTATGCATAGGTTTCAGTTTCTGGCACATGGTCATCATATATGATACATTTATTAGGACTGCACTTAATAAATTGGTTGCATCTAAATCTATCAATTTTGTGAAATGCCAGTCTTTAGTGAATGAGCCCCACTGAGTGAATCTCCTCAGATCATATTCAGGAAAGGGTGTTCCTTAACCACTTCCAGACCGGGCCATTTACTACCTTCCTGACTAGGCCTAATTTTGCAAATCTGATGTGTCACTTTATGTGGTGATAACTTTCAAACGCTTTTACTTATCCAAGCCATTCAGATATTGTTTTCTCGTGACACATTGTACTTCATGTTAAGGGTAAATTTGAGTCAATATATTTCACCTTTATTTATAAAAATATCCAAAAGTTAACGAAAATTTGAAAAAGTTCACTTTTTTCTAAATTTGAATCTCTCTGCTTTTAAGACAGATATGTCCCATATGTCTACTTTATGTGGGCATCATTTTGGTAATGTCATTAAATTTTTTTGGACGTTAGAAGGTTAGAATTTTTGAAGCAATTTTTGAAATTTTTTAAGAAAATTTCCAAAGTCAACTTTTTTAAGGACCTGTTCAGTTCTGAAGTCACTTTGTGGGGCTTATATAGTGGAAACCCCCCATAAGTGACCCCATTGTAGAGACTACACCCCTCAAGTTACTTAAAACTGATTTTACAAACTTTGTTAACCCTTTAGTTGTTCCACAAGAATTAAAGGAAAATGGAGATTACATTTCTAAATTTCAGTTTTTTGGCAGATTTTCCTTTTTATTCGATTTTTTTCTTTAACACATGTAGGGTTAACAGCCAAACAAAACTTAATATTTATTACACTGATTCTGTGGTTTACATAAACACCCCACATGTAGTCGTAAACTGATGTAAGGGCACACGGCAGGGCGCAGAAGAAAAGGAACGTCATATGGTTTTTGGAAGGCAGATTTTGCTGAACTGGTTTTCAGATGCCATGTCCCATTTGAAGCTCCCCTGATGGACCCTTACAGTAGAAAATCCCAAAAAGTTGCCCCATTTTTGGAAACTAGGGGATAAGGTGCCAGTTTGATTGGTACTATTTTGGGGTACATATGATTTTTAATTGCTCTATATTATGTTTTTTTTTTATAAGGCAAGGTAACCAAAAAAGGTCTGTTTTGACACTGTTTTTACTTTTATTTTTTACAACATTTATCTGACAGGGTAGATCATGTGCTATTTTTATAGAGCAGGTTGTTACAGACACAATGATATCAAATATGTCTAGTTTCTTTGTTTGTTTGTTTGTTTCAGTGTTACATAATAAAGCATTTTTGAAAAAAAAAATATGTTTTTGTGTCTCCATTTTCTGAACGCCATATTGTTTTATTTTTCTGCTGATCATCTTGTGCAGAGGTCATTTTTTGCAGGAAGAGTTGACGTTTTTATTGGTACCATTTTTGGGTATATATAACTTTGATAATTTATTATTATACTTTATGGGGCAAGGTGACCAAAAAATTGGTTGTTTTAGCACAGTTTTTATTTATTTATTTTACAGCATTCACCTGAGGGGTTAGGTCATGTGACATTTTTATAGAGCAGGTCATTACGGACGTGGAAATACCTAATATGTATACTTTTTATTATTTATTTAACCGCCTCCGGACCGCCTAACGCAGGATCGCGTTCCGGAGGTGGCAGCTGCAGGCAGAGTCACGCATATATGCGTCATCTCGCGAGACGCAGGATTTCCTGTGAACGCACGCACACAGGCGCGCGCGCTTACAGGATCGGAAGGTGAGCGAGTGGATCTACAGCCTGCCAGCGGCGATCGTTCGCTGGCAGGTTGTAGATGCGATTTTTTTAACCCCTAACAGGTATATTAGACGCTGTTTTGATAGCAGCATCTAATATACCTGCTACCTGGTCCTCTGGTGGTCCCTTTTGCTTGGATCGACCACCAGAGGACACAGGCAGCTCAGTAATAAGTAGCACCAAACAGCACTACACTACACCCCCCCTCATCACTTATTAACCCCTTATTAACCCCTGATCACCCCATATAGACTCCCTGATCACCCCCCTGGCATTGATTACCCCCCTGTCATTGATCACCCCCTGTAAGGCTCCATTCAGACGTCCGTATGTTTTTTTTACGGATCCACGGATACATGGATCGGATCCGCAAAACACATACGGACGTCTGAATGGAGCCTTACAGGGGGGTGATCAATGACAGGGGGTGATCACCCCATATGGACTCCCTTATCACCCCCCTGTCATTTATCACCCCCCTGTCATTGATCACCCCCCTGTAAGGCTCCATTCAGACGTCCATATGTTTTTTACGTATCCACGGATACATGGATCGGATCCGCAAAACACATACTGACGTCTGAATGGAGCCTTACAGGGGGGTGATCACCCCATATAGACTCCCTGATCTCCCCCCTGTTTTGGGGTGTCATTTTACATATACCCATGCTGGGTGAGATAAATATCTCGGCAAAAGACAACTTTTCATAACCAACTTTGTATAAAAAAATGGGAAAAGTTGTCTTTTGCCGAGTTATTTCTCTCACCCAGCATGGGTATATGTAAAATGACACCCCAAAACACATTGCCCAACTTCTCCTGAGTACGGCGATACCAGATGTGTGACACTTTTTTGCAGCCTAGGTGGGCAAAGGGGCCCACATTCCAAAGAGCACCTTTAGGATTTCATAGGTCATTTTTGTACACATTTTGATTTCAAACTACTTCCCACACATTAGGGCCCCTAAATTGCCAGGGCAGTATAACTACCCCACAAGTGACCCCATTTTGGAAAGAAGACACCCCAAGGTATTCCATGAGGGGCATGGCGAGTTCCTAGAATTTTTTATTTTTTGTCATAAGTTAGCGGAAAATGATTTTTTTTTCTTTTTTTTTTCTTACAAAGTCTCATATTCCACTAACTTGTGACAAAAAATAAAAACTTCCATGAACTCACGATGCCCATCACGAAATACCTTAGGGTGTCTTCTTTCCAAAATGGGGTCACTTGTGGGGTAGTTATAATGCCCTGGCAATTTAGGGGCCCTAATGTGTGGGAAGTAGTTTGAAATCAAAATGTGTAAAAAATGACCTGTTTTACACAATAATAGCATTTTTTTAAACCAAATAAATGTTTTAGTGTCTCCATAGTCTTAGAGCCATAGCTTTTTTATTTTTTGAGCGATTGTCTTAGTTAGGATCAAATTTTTTGTGGGATGAGGTGACTGTTTGATTGGTACTAATTTAGGGGGCATACGCCTTTTTAATCGCTTGGTGTTGCACTTTATGTGATGTTAGGTGACAAAAAATGGCTTTTCTGGTACTGTTTTTATTTTTATTTTTTACGGTGTTCATCTGAGGGGTTTGGTCATGTGATATTTTTATAGAGCAGCTAGTTATGGATGCGGCAATACCTAATATGTATACTTTTTTTTATTTATTTCACTTCAACACAATAATCGCATTTTTGAAACAAAAAAAATGATGTTTTAATGTCTCCATGTTCTGAGAGCTATAGTTTTTTTTTATTTTTTGAGCGATTTTCTTATGTAGGGGCTCATTTTATGCGGGATGAGGTGACAGTTTTATTGGTACCATTTTGTGGGACATATGCCTTTTTGATCACTTGCAGCAGGGGCCCGGCTGTCAGTGACTGTCGGGTCCGTGCCACTGATCGGGCGGGCGCAGCCCCTGTACCCGCCCGATTAGCCCGCCGTACATGTACTTAAGGGGTTAATAACAGCTTGTCTTAACATGTTTCATCTAATGGCCACTGTCTTTGGAAGGGGCTTCCATTATTGAGGATAATTGATAGCCTGTAACACCCAGAGAAGCTGCAATCATCCAGGATACAGAGTCGACCATAGGATGTAGGGGTTGTATGTCAGTAGTTTTCAGGAGAGGAAGGTGGAACCACAGATCATGAGACAGGTTTTCAAACTCAGTGAGTTCAAGTCATTAATTTAAAGGGACATCTGGTGTAAGGACTGTTGAGCTGTATCCTATAGAAGAATATTGACTACTTTGCATTGCTGTGGTTGCCTGCAACATAAACTAAATATAGTTTCTAGAGATTGTCCACAAATATAATTTTAGAAACCTACACTTCCCTTAGGCTGCAGCATTTATGGGACAATAAACTCGATGGAGTCCACAGGGGTGATTGCTACAGTCATTCAGATCTTTTCTTAACATTGGATTTTCTCTGTGATGTGGCTGACCTCTAGGCAAAATTAACAGTCATGGTTCTCTACTGCTAGGAGAAGAATCATATGCTTAAACCTATGTCAATTTAGTAGTGCATCTGAATGGGCAACCTAATAGGGGACTTGTTCCATAAGAAGCAAGACTCCCCCAATCCGATCTGTCTAGATGGAAGAGTTCATATACAGGATCTATATCTCCTAAGTTTTCCATCCTCCAAATCAGAGTGAAGCCTCTAGCATGGGTCTCAGGACAATCAGGCATATCTGGCACATCCAGTTTGTCATCACAACAGCTACATGCATCTTTACCAATATCTGGTGTGAGAAGGCACAAGGTGCTATAGTGGATGATGGATATGTGTCACCAAGGTGCCTGGGCTCAGGGAAATGAATCGGTAGTGTTTCGTCAGTAGCCCTAGGTTACTGACAGTTGTTATTAGTAGTTTAGCTGCTGGCTGCAGTTGATCTGGGCGGGTTTCATTGGAGTAGTCAAAGAGCAGGGTGGAATGACTACTACAATGTATCCAGGCCAGGTTTTAGCTGGCCTATATACGCCAGGAAGCCCAGGAGAGCTAGGGGTGTGGTTCCTAGTCTGAAAGTGTTATAGACTGGGAGTGTAGCTGTGTGGAGTTGATTTAGCAGAGAGCCTGCTATTGCCAAGTCTCTTCCCCCTCAGGCTGGAGGTGGAAACCAGGAACTACAGAGGACTGTGTGTTAGGCGAGTTCACATTGACTGTGTAATTTTTGTGTTTACATGCAGAAGTAAGCTAATTTTTGTTGATACTGTTTTTGGACACAATAAGAAGACTATTATTTGGACTATTTCTGAAGTCGCCATTTGAGCTACTCTCCAAAATGGATTATTGCATAATGACATAAGACATGTACACAGCTGTGTTGAAAAAACTGTTAAGAGAGATTTGGGATTTTTTTCACTAATTTAGGTAGGATTTTTAAATAAATTCCAAGAGTTTCCCTTTATAAATCACTATTTAAAAAGGATGATGGGAGACTATGATCCTGAGGTTGAACACAATCAAAACTCAAGACAGATCATGAAAATCCTGGGTTTCATGTCGGCAGCAATAGATGTTGTTCTTTGGGAGAAATTACATTTTAGAACACTCAAACAGAAGCTGCTGTTGAGATGGGATGGCCACACAGATCTTCTATGAAAGTCTTCTCCTGTCATGGGACTGAAAGTGATCCCTCATAAGATCCTGTGCTATTTTCATCTTCAGCTGTGAGGCAGAAATGCCTGGCTACTGTCCAACACCACCACCACTACCGTAACATCAATAAATCTGCAAGTTGGAACAAGATCTCAAGCCCATCTTGGAGAAGTAGTATACGACCTGGATTGGGCAGAGTCATAGATCAAGGGCAGCTTGGATGTTTGGGCAAATCATATTCTAAACTGGGATATTCACTTGGCTCTCAATAACGCTAACTATGTCAGGAACCATTTAAGCTTCTCCAGGAGGCCACAATAGTAAGTGATGTCCAATTGCTGGCCATCAAAGAAACATACTTTCCCAATTTAACAGAAAGAATGGTTGTTGGGACAGGAGAACCAGGAGATCACCTTCCCCACATTCCACATGGAGTCCACCTCAGACGATCAGAAGAGTGTAAAAGACTATGCCCTCTTGATGTTCAATGATGTCTCAATATTTATCTATCTAGAACCCAGCATTTCAAATGTTGGATAACCTCTTTGTAACCCTTCAGTGGTCAAAGCACAAACTCTTGGCTTGTGTTATGATGACTTCTTATACCCTTGCAAGGTGTGAGTGCTTACTCCACAAGAGCCATAACAGCATCTTGGGTTTAGAGGACGTTGGTACCAAACTCTAACTTTTGGAATGCTGCTGCAGAAGAAAATTGATTTCAAAGCTGCGGAGGAATCTAGTATTTAACATTACGTTTTGAGTTCCATGTAATCCCATTATTGAGCTGCTTTATCCGCATATATGTGTCCCCATACAAGGCATGTGGCAAACTTCAAATGGAACTTCAAATGGGTTGCTTGGGATCTTCTTTCCACTCTTCCATAAAGGCCAGATTTGTGGAGTACACGACTAATAGTTGTTTTGGAGACAGATTCTCCCACCTGAGCTGTGGATCTCTGCAGGTCCTCCAGAGTGACCATGGGTCTCTTGGCTGCTTTTCTAATCAGTGTTTTGCCTGAGTGTCTTGCCTGAGCTGTCAGTTTAGGTGGGCGTCCATGTCTTGGTCGGTTTGCAGTTGTGCCATAATCCTTCCATTCTCAGATGTTCAGAGTTTGGTATATTTTTTATAACCTAATGCTGCTTTACACTTTTCCACAACTTTATCCCTGACCTGTCTGGTGTGTTCCTTGATTTTCATGATACTGTTTGATCACTAATGTTCTCTAACAAACCTCTGAGCCCTTCATAGATCCACTGTAGTTATACTGAATAAATTATACACAGGTGAACTCTATTTACTAATTGGGTGACTTTTGAAGGCAATTGGTCACACTGGATTTTATTTAGGGGTTCCAGAGTACAGGGGGGCTGAATAAAAATGCACACCACACTTTTCAGATTTTTATCTATTTAACATTTTTAAAATCATGTATCATTTTCTTTTCACGCTTTTCCTTTCACAAATTTTTTATCACATAAAATCCCAATAAAATACATTTTAGTTTGTGGCTGTAACATGAAAAAATATGGAAAAGTTCAAGGGGTCTGAATACTTTTTCAAGGCACTGTATGTGTTGCTGCTCAAACTATGGGGTATATTTATCAATGTAAAGCCAAGGAGTTTAGGTGCACTGAAGCCCTCATCTACATAAAGAAAAAAAATACGTGTCACTTTAATCAGAGGCAGACAACTGCAACTTCTTGCATTCTAGCTGTTGTGGAACTACAATTCACAGAATACTACATTTACTTCTGTTGAAGTGCTCAGTTGAAGTTATTACTGCATACCACTAGATATGGCCTTGCGGTTCGCATGGAAGTCGTTTCGCGCCAAACTTTGGTCGTTTGTGATTCGCCGAACATATGGCGATATTCGCAGGTGCCATATTTTTTTGCATAGCGCCGAACTTTGACCCATGACACATCCATCAGGTGGGACAGGGCTGTCAATTGAGACATTTCAACACATGGACATACCCCCTACCCTATAAATAAACCCGATCTGGCCGCCATTTTACATTCAGTCTTTTGCCAGTGTAGGGAGAGGTTACTGTGTGGAGCAGGGACAGACAGTTAGGGACACCAAACGATATCTAATATGGCCACAAAAGTCCTTTTAAGGACTGGTAAAGTTGTGCTATCGATAGGTGTGACATACTGAGGAATGTGATATACTGTACTTATAATATACTTTCTAACATAGAAAGTATATTATAGTGCATTTGAACTGTGCAGCAGTTGTGTGTGGTTCTGCTGCGATACTGCAGCTATACAGAGGGACAAACGCTATTGAAACAATTAATTGCAACTGGTGTGATATACCAGTTGCCCCCCAAAAAACACTGATTAAGGCAGGGGTGTGATATACCTATAATATACTTTCTATATAGTGCATTTGTATTGTGCAGCAGTTGTGTGTGATTCTACTGTGATACTGCAGTTATACAGAGGGACAAATGCGATTGGAACAACTAATTGCAACTGGTGGGATATACCAGTTGCCTCAAAAAGCACTAATTAAGGCAGGGGTGTGATATACCTATAATATACTTTCTACAGTTGCAAGAAAAAGTATGTGAACCCTTTGGAATTATATGGATTTCTGCACAAGTTGGTTAAAAATGTGATCTGATCTTCATCTAAGTCACAACAATAGACAATCACAGTCTGCTTAAACTAATAACACACAAAGAATTAAATGTTTCCATGTTTTTATTGAACACACCATGTAAACATTTACAGTGCAGGTGGGAAAAGTATGTGAACCCTTAGATTTAATAACTGGTTGAACCTCCTTTGGCAGCAATAACTTCAACCAAACGTTTCCTGTACTTGCAGATCAGACGTGCACAACGGTCAGGAGTAATTCTTGACCATTCCTCTTTACAGAACTGTTTCAGTTCAGCAATATTCTTGGTGTGAATGGCTTTCTTGAGGTCATGCCACAGCATCTCAATCGGGTTGAGGTCAGGACTCTGACTGGGCCACTCCAGAAGGCGTATTTTCTTCTGTTTAAGCCATTCTGTTGTTAATTTACTTCTATGCTTTGGGTCATTGTCCTGTTGCAACACCCATCTTCTGTTGAGCTTTAGCTGGTGGACAGATGGCCTTAAGTTCTCCTGCAAAATGTCTTGATAAACTTGGAAATTCATTTTTCCTTCGATGATAGCAATCCGTCCAGGCCCTGATGCAGCAAAACAGCCCCAAACCATGATGCCCCCACCACCATACTTCACAGTTGTGGTGAGGTTTTGATGTTGGTGTGCTGTGCCTCTTTTTCTCCACACATAGTGTTTGTGTTTCTTCCAAACAAATCAACTTTTGTTTCATCTGTCCACAGAATATTTTGCCAGTACTGCTGTGGAACATCCAAAAAACTGTAAACGTGCAGCAATGTTTTTTTTTGGACAGCAGTGGCTTCCTCTGTGGTATCCTCCCATGAAATCCATTCTTGTTTATTTTTTTACTTGTCATAGATTTGCTTACAGGAATGTTAGCATATGCCAGAGACTTTTGTAAGTCTTTAGCTGACACTCTAGGATTCTTCTTCACCTCATTGAGCAGTCTGTGCTGTGCTCTTGCAGTCATCTTTACAGGACGGCCACTCCTAGGGAGAGTAGCAGCAGTGCTGAACTTTCTCCATTTATAGACAATTTGTCTTACCGTGGACTGATGAATAGCAAGGCTTTTGGAGATACTTTTATAACCCTTTCCAGCTTTATGCAAGTCAACAATTCTTAATTGTAGGTCTTCTGAGAGCTCTTTTGTGTGAGGCATCATTCACATCAGGCAATGCTTCTTGTGAAAAGCACAGGGAAGCTGTAACCAACACCTCCAATCTCATCTCATTGATTAGACGTCAGTTGGCTGACACCTCACTCCAATTAGCTCTTGGAGATGTCATTAGTCTAGGGATTCGCATAGTTTTTCCACCTGCACTATGAATGTTTACATGGTGTGTTCAATAAAAACATGGTAACATTTAATTATTTGTGTGTTATTAGTTTAAGCGGACTGTGATTGTCTATTGCTGTGACTTAGATGAAGATCAGATCACATTTTATGACCAATTTGTGCAGAAATCCATATCATTCCAAAGGGTTCACATACTTTTTCTTGCAACTGTATATAGTGCATTTGTATTATGCAGCAGTTGTGTGCGGTTCTGCTGAGATAACGCAGCTATACAGAGGGACACACACTATTGGAACAACTTATTGCAACTTGTATGATATACCTGTTGTCCCCCAAAAAAACTAATTAAGGGGTTTGATATACCTGCTTCCAGCAAATACTTATTAAGGGGTTCTATTTACCTGCTTCCACAAATACTGCTCTTCTATAGGGACTTTGTCACAGGGTCATTTTGAAAATGATAGGCAGAGGAAAAGTCAGGCCATTCCGCAGGGGTGATAGAGGTCGGGCAGGTGCACCAGGCCGGAGCCCAAGTGGGAAGTTGGGGAAGGTGCGTTGCTGCCTACTCCAAGATCTCTAATGTCAGTGGTGGTGAAGTTGACGATGATGACGTGTCGATGGACTTCAAGTGGGTGCCCACAAGAGAGGAAGAGGACGGGAGTTCAGAGGGAAAGATGGAGCAGCAGATAGGAAGGAGAAGGAGGAGTAGCAGGCAGAACTCGCAGTGCACAGGAGGCAAAAAGCAGACTGCAAATGTATCTGGAACGAGCCATCCACCATGCACGGTCACATCTGGCGCTCCCAGTACACCAGCACATGGCTCCGCAGTGTGGGCTTTTTTAACGTGTCAGCTGCGGACAATAGTGTTGCCATCTGCAGCCTGTGCTGTCAACGCATAAGCCGCGGTATGTCCAACACTCATCTAGAGACAACTGCCTTAAGAAGGCATAAATATAATAACACTAGAGTGGATAGCTCACCTCTTTTACAGCCTGGAACTGGTGCTCTAGTCTGAAACTGATCACCCAATCAGTATAAGGGACAATTAGAAAAGAATAGTATGAGACTGGCACTCAATTATGCGGATCACATAGCACATGGCAGTTTATTACAGCAATTAATTGTTATACACAAGTTTAAAAATATGCAATAAAATACAATTAATAAAATCAATAAATAAAATTTAATAAAACCGCAGGATAAGTGCAAACTGGCAAATCTATGTCGAATTATATACAGTATATGTCTTGTCCTTCGGTTAGATATAGTAATTTAATCGCGTATAGTTAATGGAAAATAAATCCAGGTATGGAACTGTATTTGGAGAGAAAGTCACTTCTTTAAATGTCACTGTGCTCTCTCAGAGGTATTCCCTTGAGTAGGGACAATACGAACAGTGAATAGAATCGGAGAACGGGACCTTGATATTCCGGTTGATATTATTATTGAATATAAGTGGTGAGTAAGGCGTGAATTGATATCTTACCCCTGTTGTATCGGGAACGCCACTTAGGTTTCCACTCACCACCTTGTCCCGGCGTCTTCTTCTCCCGTTTGGCGTCCTCGTCCGAGACTTCCGGGTCACGTGGTGTTTGTCTCGCGGGACTTGCCTGTTTAGTCCGGTCTTTCACACGAATGTTAATTCGAAGATTTTTTATGGAGCGCTCCACAAATCAGATTATCATCGGTCCTCTACAGTTGATCCGGATCTTTCTTTATGGGGGTGAACCACGCCAGACGCGTTTCGGGGACCGCTCTCCCCTTCCTCAGTGGCTCAACCCCCATTGTAATGTCACTTCCTTTTATAGTTCACTTAGGATTGTGAAAAAACCAGGACCGGAATCAACTTTTTTAGCTTTCCATGACATTTTTGGTGCGGTTATTCCTATGTCTATGCGTTTTTAGCATATTATCTCCATCTAGTTGCGATTAAGTCGTATACTAAAGGAGACATCTATGCGGTACTGCTTTCTCAAGATAAACTTTAAAATATATAAATATAAATTACATAAAAAAATTGCTGTATATTTTCTTAAGATATAAATAGGCCTGATTGTATTGCCCATATACAGTTTTAGATTCACATTCTAATTTATAAACCTGCGGTAAAAATTATACTTCAGTAATGTAAAAAATGTCTAAAAATGTATGATAATTAAAAATTCCAGAAGGGACTTGAATATAGAAATTTTATTAAAATACAAGTTACTACATATAATTGATTGTACGTGGAGACGGGGCCCCACACAGCCAAGGGGACAAAACATATTGTGTAATTTAATCTGTATTTTCTCTGATTTCTATTCTTTCAGATTTTATTGTAGAAATGGGTGAGTGGGCCCACCTCCAAGGGGGGATGAGAGTGCCAATAAACGGCCAGACACATGATCCCCCATAAGATAGGGGGCACACCCACCATAGTCTAGAGGAAGCCAAAAATTTCAAGTTCAGCGTTCAAACCTGCTGGTAATAGACTTCCAAAATCGTATATGCGTCGAGATTCCGCTCTAGACATTTTTTCCAGTGTGTATCTATCTTCTCCAAGGCCATAAATATCAGTCCCCCAGGATCTTGGTTGTGGACCTCTTTAAAGTGCTTCGAAAGCGAGTGTTTCAGGTATCCTTTTTTTATATTGGACACATGTTCAGAAACCCTCACCTTCAAAGCCCTCTTGGTTCTCCCAATATACTGTCTGGAGCAGGGGCATTGGACAAGATATACTACACTGGTGGAATTACAGGTCAGGAATTGTTTGATCTCCCATGAAAAGGTATTTTGGGTTGAGTCCATCTTCTTGATATTTCTAGGGGCTTTTGTAACCTTACAGCCGGCACATTGGCCGCACCTGTAAAAGCCCTTCAGGCTCATCCAATTGCTGGTTGCTGTTTTTTTTTTCCAGTCTATTCTTAACTGATGGGGCCACTTTTATCCCAAAATTGGGTGCCCTTGTGAAGGTGATCTGAGGTCTTACCAGTATAAGTGCACCTAATGTCTTATCTTGTAATAAATTGTGCCAGTGTCTTTTTACTATCTCTTTAATTCCCCTATATTGTGTAGTGAAGGGGAGCACCATTCTAAATTGAGACTCCTGTTGGGTTTTCTGGACAGATTTGTCTGTTAAAAGAGAATTCCTTGGTATCAAGCTTGGATATTGTTTTGCCATGAAATAGATTTTCATGGCAAAAGCTTCTTTTTCAAATTGTGAATCTTCGGTACAGTTCCGTTTTAGTCTCCGGAACTGTCCGAATGGGACATTAAGTAACCAGCTAGGTAGATGGCAACTTGAATGTAGAATAAACGCATTCTTTGCTGATGGTTTCTGATATGTTTTACATATGTATTTGTTGTCCCTTTTGGCTATTGACAAATCAAAAAACTCTGTCTCCACCGAACCAATATTAGCAGTAAACACAAGGTTAAAATCATTTCTATTTAATGTAGAAATAAACAAACGCAATACTATCTCTTTATTGGACAGATTATTTTCAGGAAAATGAAAGAGAAAAAATATGATAAAAATAATCTGTCCAATAAAGAGATAGTTGCCATAAAGGAGCTCCAAAAAAAATGAAAATATAACCATCCGCCCTGCGGACAAAGGAGGGGCAATTGTAGTCTTGGAAACTGCAAAATACATAGAAGAGTGCTCAAAAAATACCAAGGAATTCTCTTTTAACAGATAAATCTGTCCAGAAAACCCAACAGGAGTCTCAATTTAGAATGGTGCTCCCCTTCACTACACAATATAGGGGAATTAAAGAGATAGTAAAAAGACACTGGCACAATTTATTACAAGATAAGACATTAGGTGCACTTATACCGGTAAGACCTCAGATCACCTTCACAAGGGCACCCAATTTGGGGATAAAAGTTAAGAATAGACTGAAAAAAAAAACAGCAACCAGCAATTGGATGAGCCTGAAGGGCTTTTACAGGTGCGTCCAATGTGCCGGCTGTAAGGTTACAAAAGCCCCTAGAAATATCAAAAAGATAGACTCAACCCAAAATACCTTTTCATGGGAGATCAAACAATTCCTGACCTGTAATTCCACCAGTGTAGTATATCTTGTCCAATGCCCCTGCTCCAGACAGTATATTGGGAGAACCAAGAGGGCTTTGAAGGTGAGGGTTTCTGAACATGTGTCCAATATAAAAAAAAAGGATACCTGAAACACTCGCTTTCGAAGCACTTTAAAGAGGTCCACAACCAAGATCCTGGGGGACTGATATTTATGGCCTTGGAGAAGATAAATACACACTGGAGAGGGGGGAAACATGTGGAAAAAATGTCTAGAGCGCAATCTCGACGCATATACGATTTTGGAAGTCTATTACCAGCAGGTTTGAACGCTGAACTTGAAATTTTTGGCTTCCTCTAGACTATGGTGGGTGTGCCCTCTATCTAATGGGAGATCATATGTCTGGCCGTTTATTGGCACTCTGATCCCCCCTTGGAGGTGGGCCCACTCATCCATTTCTACAATAAAATCTGAAAGAATAGAAATCAGAGAAAATACAGATTAAATTACGCAATATGTTTTGTCCCCTTGGCTGTGTGGGGCCCCGTCTCCACGTACAATCAATTATATGTAGTAACTTGTATTTTAATAAAATTTATATATTCAAGTCCCTTCTGGAATTTTTAATTATCATACATTTTTAGACATTTTTTACATTACTGAAGTATAATTTTTACCGCAGGTTTATAAATTAGAATGTGGATCTAAAACTAAACATGGGCAATACAATCAGGCCTATTTATATCTTAAGAAAATATACAGCAATTTTTTAATGTAATTTATATATTTTAAAGTTTATCTTGAGAAAGCAGTACCGCAGAGATGTCTCCTTTAGTATACGACTTAATCGCAACTATATGGTATAATATGCAAAAACGCATAGACATAGGAATAACCGCACCAAAAACGCATGGATGTCATGGAAAGCTAAAAAAGTTGATTCCGGTCCAGGTTTTTGACAATCCTAAGTGAACTATAAAAGGAAGTGACATTAAAATGGGGGTTGAGCCACTGAGGAAGGGGAGAGAGGTCCCCAAAACGCGTCTGGCGTAGTTCACCCCCATAAAGAAAGATCCGGATCAACTGTAGAGGACCGACGATAATCTGATTTGTGGAGCGCTCCATTAAAAATCTTCGAATTAACATTCGTGTGAAGGACCGGACTAAACAGGCAAGTCCCGCGAGACAAACACCACGTGACCCGGAAGTCTCGGACGAGGACGCCAAACGGGAGAAGAAGACGCCGGGACAAGGTGGTGAGTGGAAACCTAAGTGGCGTTCCCGATACAACAGGGGTAAGATATCAATTCACGCCTTACTCACCACTTATATTCAATAATAATATCAACCGAAATATCAAGGTCCCATTCTCCGGTTCTATTCACTGTCCGTATTGTCCCTACTCAAGGGAATACCTCTGAGAGAGCACAGTGACATTTAAAGAAGTGACTTTCTCTCCAAATACAGTTCCATACCTGGATTTATTTTTCATTAACTATACGCAATTAAATAACTATATCTTACCGAAGGACAAGACATATATATACTTCGACATAGATTTGCCAGTGTGCACTTATCCTGCAGTTTTATTTTATTTTATTTATCAATTTTATTAATTGTATTTTATTGCATATTTTTAAACGTGTGTATAACAATTAATTGCTGTAATAAACTGCCATGTTCTATGTGATCCGCATAATTGAGTGCCAGTCTCATACTATTCTTTTCTAATTGCCTTAAGAAGGCACCTGGCCTCCCATCACCGAGCCCAGTGGGAGCAACACCGTCAGAACCCACAAAGCCACACTCCAGGTGCTCCATGTCCTGCCTCTTCTCCTCTCTCCTCCCATTTGTCCTTCACTCCACCTTCCACCGTGCCGTAATCGCATTCATCTAGCAAAAGGCAGGCTTCCATGACCCAAATGTTTGAACGCAAAAAGTTGATGACACCTGATAACCCTCTTGCCCAACGGCTGACCACCGGCTTGTCGGAGCTGCTAGCCCACCAACTACTGCCATATAAACTGTTGGACTTGGAGGCCTTTAGAAAACATGTGGCCATTTTAACACCACAATGGAAGGTCCCCGGAAGGAAATATTTCTCCCAGAAGGGCATCCCAAAGCAATATGGCCATGTTCAGCAGCAAGTGAATGTATCTCTGGCACACAGTGTCGGTGCCAAGATACATCTGACCACCGACACGGGCAGGGAAGGTACATAACTTTTACTGTCCACTGGGTGAACCTTCTGACGGCTGTCAAGCATGCAACCCGTGACACCCGTGTGGATTTGGTGTTACTGCCATGGATTACATGCAGGCCTGCCTCTTCTTCTCTCCTCCTACTCCATCCTCCGTCTCCTCCTCGGCTGTCTCCTCCTTTTCCACTGCAACCGCCTCTTCCGCTGCACCCCCCCAGTTCCCCAGAACCTATTCAACGTGCCAGATGAGACATTGCCATGCTGTGCTGCGGCTGTTGTGCCTGGAAGCCAAGATCCACACTGGTCCTGCACTCCTTTCAGCTCTGTGGTCACAGGCCGATCAGTGGCTAACCCCGCTCAATTTGACAGTTGGTAAATTGGTGTGCGACAACGGTCCCAATCTGCTGAGTGCGCTGAAACTGGGCAAAATGACACACGTGCCGTGAATGGCACATGTCCTGAACTTAGTCGTGCAGCGATTCGTTGTCAAATACCCCAGGGTCCAGGATGCCTTGCGGCAGGCCAGGAAAATCTGTGGCCATTTTAGAAGATCTTACACGGCCATGACTCGCCTTGCTGACGTTCAGCGGCGACACCACTTGCCCTTCAGACGTCTGATTTATGACTGCCTGACTCCCTGGAACTCTATGCTTGATGGGCTGCTCCAGCATTAAGGTGCCGTTAACGACTGTACGAACTCTGTGGCAGGACAGGTTCTGGGGATTTTTTTTTTTTCACTGCGCCAGTGGCTGCTCATGCGCGACGCATGCAGACTTTTGCGGCCATTTGATGAGATCACCCAACTGGTCAGTCGCAGACAGGGCGCCATCAGTGACATCGTACCTTACGCCTTCTTTCTGGAGCGTGCATTGCGTCATTTCAAAAATCTAGCCGTCGAGGAGCAAAAGCAGGAAGATGAGGAAGTCGCAATGCTGGATGAATTCCCAGGGGGGGCTACTCCATCTGAGACAAGTCAGCAGGAGTCTGAGGACGAGTCAGAGGATGGTGCCTGGGGGGAGGAGGAGGAGCAAGAAGAGCAGGCTTTAAACTTTTCTGGGATCCCTGGTGCTGTCCGTTGATGGGTGGAGGAGACCGAGGACGACATTCTACTGGGCGATGAGCAGGAGCCAGGCCGCTCTACCACTTCTAGTTTAGTGCAAATGGGGGCTTTCATGCTCCAGTGTTTGAAGAGGGGCCCCCTTATAAAAAGCATAAAAGGCAAGGACCTGTACTGGGTGACAATGTACTTAGACCCCCAGTACAAACACAAAATGGCAGACATGTTACCAGAATTCTGTCAGAATGCAGCATTTCCAGGCCTTGCTTTGAAAGATGCTGCATTCTGCTGTTGCGGGCACTGGCAGAGGAATTTCCACCCACAGAGAAACAGTTGCGGGTATTAATCATACCGCGTATGCAAGAAGAGGGCAGTTCGAAGATGTGTTGGTCACTTCGGATATGAGATCATTCTTGCAGCCAATCCATCGACAGCCAGCCTCCAGATCCAGCCTCAGGGAACGCCTAGACCAACAGGTGTGCGACTACATCAGGTTAACGGCTGATGTGGACGCTCTGAGAAGTAAGGAACCCCTTGACTACTGGCTGTTCAGTCTTTGTCACGAGGGTGTCGAGGACCACGCCTGACTCCGTTATACCCGGGGTCAGGAAGTCGCAACGGTTGGCTGCACGCTCTATTTAAGATAGGGCTGTTTTCCTTATGGTAGCTTTCTGGGTTTGCTTAGCAAACCCTTTTGGCTCACTCAGGGATGCGTAGCTCCTTCTCCTCAGCTGTTCCTTGTCCAGCACTCCCAGACCTCCTTATATTTCTCTCTCACACTTCTCTGGTTGCCAGAGATAGACCTTCCTGCCTGGACATCTATTCTGACCTTCTGGAGCTGTGTTGCTGCGTTCGCTGGTAGTTGGTCCAGTACGCTACCCTCCAGATCCCTGTTAGATCTTTTAGGTTTATTGTGGTCGCCCACCTGGGTGTTTGTGTTTGTATGTTTTGTCTGTCCTCTCCCTGGTGTTTCCCTCTTAGTGATAGTGGTGTGGACTAGCGATCCCACCGGCCTGTTCACTATCCAGGGCTCATATTAGGGAAAGCCAGGGTTTAGGCACGCGATCGCCGCACGGGTGAGGAACCCGTCTAGGGACGTCAGGGCAGTCAGGTGCCAGCCGCAAGGTGAGTTAGGGGTCACCACCTTTCCCTCTCCCTTGGGCAGGGCTTTCCCTGTTTTCCTCTCTGTGCGTGTCGTCGGTCATTACATTATCTCTGGCCATTATTTTGTGTAGGTAAAAAAATAAAATAAAATAATAATAATTTTTTACCTACTTAGAATCCAGTATGGATCAAATTGCTGCTCTGTCCAAACAATTTCATGGCCTGTCTTTGGAGGTGGTAGGATTGAAGGCGTCGGTCCTCCAGCAACAGCAGCAATTACAACTGACTGCAAGCCCAGCGGTTGCTACTGGTAACCAGGTTGTTGCGGAACCCAAGGTCCCTCTCCCTGACAGATTTTCTGGGGGAAGGGACAAGTTTTTGACATTCCGTGAGGCCTGTAAGTTATATTTTAAACTGCGCCCTTACTCCTCTGGTAATGAAGATCAGCGGGTGGGGGTTGTTATTTCCCTGCTGCAGCGGGATCCGCAGTCCTGGGCGTTCTCTTTACCTACTGATTCCCAGGCTCTTCGGTCAGTGGATGAGTTTTTTGGGGCCTTGGGTCTCATATATGATGACCCTGACCGAGTCGCCCTGGCTGAATCAAGATTACGGAGACTCTTACAAGGAGAGCGGCCGGTAGAGGAGTATTGCTCTGAATTCCGTAGGTGGGCTACGGATACCCAATGGAACGACCCGGCTCTCAGGAGTCAGTTCTGCTCTGGGTTATCCGAAAGGGTTAAGGATGCGCTTGCATTATATGAGACCCCCTTTCTCCTTGATGCGGTTATGTCCCTTTCTATCCGAATAGATAGACGCCTTAGGGTCAGGTTGAAAAAACCGGAGCAATTGGTAACCCCTCCCAAGCAGCAGTTAGTCTGTACGGACTTAGACGAGCCTATGCAGCTAGGAGGAACTACTCGTCAGGTCCGTCCTCCTGAGGCTCGCCGTAGGCGTGGGGTTTGTTTTTTTTGTGGGGAGAGGGGTCATTTCATTAATGTCTGTCCTTCTTTCCTCAGAAACAAAAGACCGTCGGAAAAACTACTAACCCCAGGCTGTGTGGAGGATGTCAGCCGGGGGGTATACGTTTCCTCCATACGTACATCGCAATTTGTGTTGCCAGCGGTTATTATTTTTGGTGATAAGACGGAGACTATTTCTTTCTTTCTAGACAGTGGAGCAGGGGTAAATTTGATAGATGCCCATTTTGCCCGCACTTTGGGTTTGTCTCTCTGTACTTTACAGAGACCCATTCCCATATTCGCTATTGATTCTGCTCCCCTGTCTCAGAGAAACCTCACGCACATGGTTCATAATTTACACCTTCGGGTAGGGGACCACCATAACGAGATGCTTTCAGGTTATGTTCTGGAGGGGCTTCCCACTCCGGTAGTGCTGGGTCTTCCCTGGTTGGTAGCGCACAATCCAGTGGTGGATTGGCAGGCCAGGGAGATATTGGAGTGGAGTGAGCAGTGCAGAGAAAATTGCTTAAATAGCAATTGCTTAGTCGCCTCCATAACTACCCTACCTACATTTATTTCGGACTTTGAGGATGTTTTTTCTGAAAAGGGTTGTCAGAAGTTACCACCTCATCGTCCTTATGATTGCCCGGTTAACCTTATTCCCGGCGCAAAATTACCCAAGACCAGGTTATATAATCTTTCGGGTCCAGAGAGACAAGCCATGAAAGATTATATCTCCGAGAGCTTGGCTAAGGGACACATCAGACCCTCTTCTTCACCCGTGGCTGCAGGGTTTTTCTTCGTTAAAAAGAAAGATGGGGGCCTGCGTCCTTGCTTAGATTTTCGCGAATTAAATCAGATAACCATCCGAGACCCATACCCTCTTCCTCTCATTCCTGACCTGTTTAATCAGATTGCGGGTGCTAGGTGGTTCTCCAAACTTGATCTTAGGGGTGCCTACAATCTGATTCGTATTAAGGAGGGGGATGAGTGGAAGACAGCGTTTAACACCCCTGAGGGGCATTATGAAAATCTAGTTATGCCTTTCGGTCTGACCAATGCTCCTGCCGTCTTTCAACATTTCGTTAATGACATTTTTAGTCATCTAATCGGCAGGTTTGTGGTAATATACCTAGATGATATTTTAATTTATTCGTCCGATCTGAAAACACATGAGGTGCATGTCAGACAAGTACTGCAGGTCCTACGGACGAATGAATTATATGCTAAAATTGAAAAATGTGTCTTCGCCGTTCAGGAGATACAATTCCTGGGTTACTTTTTATCTGCGTCAGGTTTCCGTATGGATCCTAGGAAGGTCCAGGCAATTTTAGATTGGGATCTTCCTGAGAACCTCAAAGCACTACAACGGTTCTTGGGCTTCGCGAATTTCTATAGGAAATTCATTAAAAATTATTCACTTATTGTAAAACCGCTTACTGACATGACTAGGAAGGGGACTGATTTTTCTAAATGGTCTGACGCCGCTAAAGTTGCTTTTTCCTCTCTAAAAGAGAGGTTTACCTCAGCACCTGTACTGGTCCAACCTGATGTCTCTCAGCCTTTTATTGTTGAAGTCGATGCGTCAGAGGTGGGAGTGGGGGCGGTGCTGTCTCAGGGTCCGTCTCCTGGCAAATGGCGTCCTTGTGCTTTCTTTTCTAAAAAACTATCTGCAGCAGAAAAGAACTACGATATTGGCAATAGGGAACTATTAGCTATTAAACTTGCGTTTGAGGAGTGGCGTCATTTCTTAGAGGGGGCAGTCCACCCCGTCACTGTAATTACGGACCACAAAAATCTTCTGTACCTCGAATCAGCTAAGCGTCTCACCCCTAGACAGGCTAGGTGGTCGCTATTTTTTACCAGGTTTAACTTTGTGATTACCTATCGTCCTGGGGCAAAGAACACCAAGGCTGATGCACTATCTCGTTGTTTCCCTGGAGGGGGTAATGTGAGTGATCCGGTACCCATTCTTCAAAGAGGAGTGGTTGTTTCTGCGGTACACTCTGTTTTGGAGGGGAAGGTGTTAGAGGCCCAGGGGGACGCCCCGGTCTCTTGCCCCTCAGAGAAATTGTTTGTACCGTTGAACTTACGTTTCGAATTATTAAAGGAACATCATAATTCGGCACTTGCTGGGCACCCGGGTAGTAAAGCAACCTTGGAACTATTGTCTCGTCGTTTTTGGTGGCCAAGGTTGCGTCAGGATGTATTGGATTTTGTGTCTTCTTGTTCTACCTGTGCGCGCGCTAAAGTTTCACATACACGTCCTGCAGGGTCTCTATTACCACTCGTCATTCCCAATAGACCATGGACACATCTGTCAATGGATTTTATCACTGACTTACCTTTGTCTGCGGGTAAAACAGTTATTTTGGTAGTAGTGGACAGGTTTAGCAAAATGGTACACTTCATTGCGTTACCCGCACTACCTAATGCTAAGACTCTTGCTCAGGTATTCGTCAGTGAAATCGTGAATCTTCACGGGGTCCCCTCCGATGTTGTTTCGGATCGGGGTACCCAGTTTATTTCTAAATTTTGGAAAGGTTTTTGTTCTCGTTTGGGGGTACACTTGTCCTTTTCCTCTGCTTTCCATCCTCAGTCGAATGGACAGACTGAGCGTACCAACCAAAACCTTGAGACATATCTAAGATGTTTTGTGTCTGAAAACCAAGAGTTGTGGTCATCATATTTACCGTTAGCTGAGTTTGCCATAAATAATCGTCGTCAGGAATCCACTGGCAAGTCACCATTTCTTGGTGCATATGGTTTTCATCCCCAATTCTGTACTTTCAAAGAGGGGGGGTCTTCTGGGGTTCCCGAAGAGGAACGGTTTTCGTCATCTCTTTCATCGGTATGGCAGAAGGTGCAAGCTAACTTGAAAAATATGGGAGGTAAATACAAATGCATGGCTGATAAGAGACGGTCGCCAGGTCCGGACCTAGGAGTGAATGACTATGTGTGGTTGTCTACTAGGAATATTAAATTGAAGGTTCCCTCTTGGAAACTGGGTCCTAGGTTTATTGGCCCTTACAAAATTGTAGCCATCATCAACCCCGTGGCTTTTCGCCTGGAGTTACCTCAGACTTTTAAAATTCATAATGTTTTTCATAAGTCGTTACTCAAAAAATATGTTCCACCTCTAGAACCATCACCGCTGCCACCCCCTCCTGTTGTCGTGGATGGTAACCTAGAATTTCAGATATCCAAAATTGTTAATTCTCGTCGGGTCCGCCGCTCTCTTCAATATCTGGTGCATTGGAGAGGTTACGGTCCCGAGGAAAGAATGTGGGTTCCTGCGTCTGAGGTAAACGCCGACAGGTTAGTTCGGGTTTTTCATGCCTCTCATCCTGGGAGACCTGGTCCTGAGTGTCCGGAGGCCCCTCGTAGAGAGGGGGGTACTGTCACGAGGGTGTCAAGGACCACGCCTGACTCCGTTATACCCGGGGTCAGGAAGTCGCAGCGGTTGGCTGCACGCTCTATTTAAGATAGGGCTGTTTTCCTTATGGTAGCTTTCTGGGTTTGCTTAGCAAACCCTTTTGGCTCACTCAGGGATCCGTTGCTCCTTCTCCTCAGCTGTTCCTTGTCCAGCACTCCCAGACCTCCTTTTCTCTCTCACACTTCTCTGGTTGCCAGAGATAGAGCTTCCTGCCTGGACATCTATTCTGACCTTCTGGAGCTGTGTTGCTGCGTTCGCTGGTAGTTGGTCCAGTACGCTACCCTCCAGATCCCTGTTGGACCTTTTTGGTTTATTGTGGTCGCCCACCTGGGTGTATGTGTTTGTATGTTTTGTCTGTCCTCTCCCTGGTGTTTCCCTCTTAGTGATAGTGGTGTGGACTAGCGATCCCACCGGCCTGTTCACTATCCAGGGCTCATATTAGGGAAAGCCAGGGTTTAGGCACACGATCGCCGCACGGGTGAGGAACCCGTCTAGGGACGTCAGGGCAGTCAGGTGCCAGCCGCAAGGTGAGTTAGGGGTCACCACCTTTCCCTCTCCCTTGGGCAGGGCTTTCCCTGTTTTCCTCCCTGTGCGTGTCGTCGGTCATTACAGTCTTGACCTGTGGCCAGAGCTGGCACAATTTGCCATGGAACTCTTGGCTTGCCCCTCGAGTGTCCTGTCCGAAAGGATGTTCAGCGCAGCAGGGGGGATCATGACTGATAAGCGCACTCGCCTCGCTCACGACAGTGTGGACTACCTCACATTTCTAAAAATGAATGAGGCATGGATCTCAGAGGAATTAAACACCTGTGACGACCACGTTTAATTGAATTTCCTCATGCCAGCCCACACATATCCGCCACCACCCAGAACAAATAATGGTGCCTGTCTTATGTAAATACAGTTCCATAAAAGGCCTTTTCTGTCCGGTGAATGCCTAATGTTTGGGACCTCAGAGGAATTCAACAACTGTGATGACCACGTGTTATCGAATTTCATCTATTATCATTTGGGGTTTTTCAGGAGGGGGGATTTAGTTAGCCATGACTTTAATACAATTTAATATTTTTTGTTCTTTTAAACGTATGTATTTGACATGTATTTTTACTGGCCTGCAGTAAAATTGTTATCCAATGACTAATATACCTCCACCCACATTATCAATTGTTCTTTTCTGTACATTGAATAATTAATTTTTGGGGCCTATACTCCACTGGCCTGAAGTAAAATTGTTATCCAATGACCGTCTAATATACCTCCAGCCACATAATAACTTGATGTTTTCTGTCCGGTGAATGCCTAATGTTTGGGGCCTGTACTCCTGTGGCCTAAAATAATTTTCTTCTAGGCTCCAGCAGGCGACATTTTTGACAGTTTCCCTTTTAAGACGCATAAAAATGCCCCCTGATTAAAATACATATTTTTTGTGGGAATTTTTGCCATTGATCCCCCTCTGGTATGTCACTGTCCATGTTGTGGGACGATTTGTGCTCTTCTAGTATGTATTTAATGGTTGCAAATATGACCTGAAGGTTTTTCAGGTTCGCCTGCCATTACAGTGAATGGGGCCTGCCGCAAACTTGTGGTTCGCGAACATTTGATCGTGTTTGCGAATCGTCCCGACCGATGTTCGTCCATTACTACATACCACTACTGAAGTGTGACTTGTTCCATTTACTATTGGTTCCAGTACAATCAAATCTGGACCCTATATATTACTATAATTAGCCTTTGTGAATTATTAGGGGGTTTAGGGGTCATCAGATTGCATTGCATGAGCTTAACCATTACAATCAGCCACACTTACAGTACAGACCAAAAGTTTGGACACACCTTCTCATTCAAAGAGTTTTCTTTATTTTCATGACTATGAAAATTGTAGATTCACACTGAAGGCATCAAAACTATGAATAAACACATGTGGAATTATATACATAACAAACAAGTGTGAAACAACTGAAAATATGTCATATTCTAGGTTCTTCAAAGTAGCCACATTTTGCTTTGATTACTGCTTTGCACACTCTTGGCATTCTCTTGATGAGCTTCAAAAGGTAGTCCCCTGAAATGGTTTTCACTTCACAGGTGTGCCCTGTCAGGTTTAATAAGTGGGATTTCTTGCCTTATAAATGGGGTTGGGACCATCAGTGGCGTTGAGGAGAAGTCAGGTGGATACACAGATGATAGTCCTACTGAATAGACTGTTAGAATTTGTATTATGGCAAGAAAAAAGCAGCTAAGTAAAGAAAAACGAGTGGCCATCATTACTTTAAGAAATGAAGGTCAGTCAGTCAGCCGAAAAATTGGGAAAACTTTAAAAGTAAGGGCTATTTTACCATGAAGGAGAGTGATGGGGTGCTGCGCCAGATGACCTGGCCTCCACAGTCACCGGACCTGAACCCAATCGAGATGGTTTGGGGTGAGCTGGACCGCAGAGTGGAGGCAAAAGGGCCAACAAGTGCTAAGCATCTCTGGGAACTCCTTCAAGACTGTTGGAAGACCATTTCAGGGGACTACCTCTTGAAGCTCATCAAGAGAATGCCAAGAGTGTGCAAAGCAGTAATTAAAGCAAAAGGTGGCTACTTTGAAGAACCTAGAATATGACATATTTTCAGTTGTTTCACACTTGTTTGTTATGTGTATAATTCCACATGTGTTAATTCATAGTTTTGATGCCTTCATAGTCATGAAAATAAAGAAAACTCTTTGAATGAGAAGGTGTGACCAAACTTTTGGTCTGTACTGTACAAGCTACAGTTAGGAGCTCTGATACATTTTATTTTCCTAAAAAATTGTGTTTATATTCCTAATACAATGCTGCTATAATATTAGGGCAGATATGTCACCCCACCATGCCAGTTATTTCTATCCAAATAATGTTGTGCATATATGACTGACTAAACCAGAGGTCATCAACCTTTGGCACGTCATCTGTTGTGAAATTACACAACTTACATTACTTACTTCCAGCATACAAGTTGCTCAGCTTTTCTCAGAACTTCCACAGAAATGAATGTAGCATTCGGGGAATTGTAGCTCTAGAGCAGCTGGAATGCAGGAATTTGCTGTCCCTTTGGTGAGACAGTTCTCTGCCTATGATAAAAGTGAAACTTCAGGCTTTTAGATGTACCTTTAGTCCTACGTTTATGACCATATTTTTCATCCATATCCACATTTTTGTGGACAGCATACTGACACATTCATTTCTATGGGACCATGCACATATCTGTATTTTTTGCAGATCTGTGTCTCCTTTCCACAAATTACAGAACATGTCCTATTGTGATCTCCACTGAAGATGAGACTAGTCATTTCTATTGATGGGAGTGAGAAAATGCTAAACCAGTATTGCCGCTCAGCTCCATTGAAGTGAAAGAGGCTGAGCATTAATTCCACATACAACCTGTGGACACATGTTGTGCTGTTATTGGAAGAAATCTTTTCTAGTCCTGGGCAATCCTTTTTTAGTTGGGATCTCTAATAAAACTTTTATTTAAAAAATAAAAAATAATTAACTCACCTTCTCCTCTTGATCGCGTTGCTGACGGTCTCTTCTTACTTCTTTATTCATGAGCTGCCGGCTAAAGGACCTGTGGTGATGTCAGATCACATGGTCCAATCACATGGTCCATCACCACGGTGATGAACCATGTGATTGAACCATGTCATGTGATGTCACCACAGGTCCTTTAGCCAGCAGCTCATGATTAAAGAAGTAAGAAGAGACCGGCAGCTATGCGATCAAGAGGAGAAGGTGAGTTAATTATTTTTTATTTTTTAACCCTCAATTGACCACCTACTAAGCATTCTGTATTAAAGAATGCTATTATTTTCCCTTATAACCATGTTATAAGGGAAAATAATACAGTGAATAGACTGTCATCTTAGCAACCATGCGTGAAAATCGCACCGCATCCGCACTTGATTGCGGATGCTTGCGATTTTCACTCAGCCCCATTCACTTCTATGGGGCCTGCGTTGCGTGATAAACGCACAATATAGAGCATGCTGCGATTTTCACGCAACGCATAAGTGATGCGTGAAAATCACCGCTCATGTGCACAGCCCCATAAAAGTGAATGGGTCCGGATTCAGTGCGGGTGCAATGCGTTCACCTCATGCATTGCACCCGTGCGGAAATCTCGCCCGTGTGAACTCAGCCTTAATCATTAGGAGTAGTGTGATTAAGTTTTATTCTGCTAGATTCTGCTCCTGCATGTGTCCAGGAGTCAGGGCTGCACAGTGAAGTGTTAATGGGTGGATTGGCCATAGACCCTACAGCGAAATTTCACGGTGGGCCGATGCCCCAGGGGGCCACCCAAGTCCTCCTCTCTGCCGCTGACCGGGTAAATAATGAACTCTCAACAGTAATTAACACTGTGAGAATCAGGTACTCACTTACCCAGCTAGCAACCACACGTGCCCTCCTGAATTCAACTGCTGTGGCCCTCACCTCCCCAGCTGACACCCCTGCTCCATAGACAACTGGAGGAGGAGGACAGATTATGGTAGCTATTGATGGCCACCACAGAGGGCCAGCTTTTGGGGCAATATATTGTGCTGCACTGTGTTAGTTGGTTCTGCTGGGGTGGTATTTTGCACTATGGTATTGTTGACCCCACCTACTTGTGTTGCCCTGCCTTCTGTTAATTTGGACCTGCCTAGAAAATGGGGCCACTTTCTTTTCAGGGCCACTTTCAGTTCCCAGTCTGCCCCTGGAAGTGTTCTCTGCATTGACCTGCTTCACAGGCCCTCCCCTGTGCTCTTAATGACCGCTATAGCATTCTGCAAGGAGACCATGCAAGGTAAGAGATGAAGAGATCTGTTCATGAGGGTATATATAGATATATTTAATGTAAAATAAGATATAAAAAATTACCTTAAATTTCTTCTCGCAGAAGTTGGAATGTATTTGAGATATTTGCAGCACTTCATCACCATTTTCATTCAGAATTTTAAATGTCACTGTACATGGGAATAATCCTTTAACTATAGAGGCCATTGGTACCCCAGATGCCATTCTCACTTCAGTCTTTAGAAAAACAATAAAACAAGCATAAATAATACTGTTAGCTGCCCTCCTTCTCCAGGTAAGGTGGTCTTTTTAGGATGACAAAATATACGCAAGTATTCCATATTTAAAGTGTACCTGTCGTTTCAGTTTATTTTTGATATAGTGTAGGGACAGGCATGTTAAACATTTTTGTAATATACTTCATTAGGGAAAGATGTTTCTTTGCATTAGAAAACAGGGTGTAAAGAGTCGTCTTAGTGAAGCTCTCACTAAGTTGCAAAGGAGAAACAGAACTGAAAGCTGAAGACGCCTGTTTGTAACAAGTCAGGTGATGGCCAAAGATAGGGCACATGTCAGGTAGTGACAAGAGGCAGGCTGGAGGCCTCAGTATGTTACACACAGGCATATTCAGTGCTCAGTAGAAAAGAAGACTTAAAGGGGCATTCCCATCACAGACAATGGGGGCATATCGCTAGGATATGCCCCCATTGTCTGATTGGTGCGTGTCCCACCTCTGGGACCCAAGCCTACAACGAGAATGGAGCAGGGAGAGCTGTGGCTGGAGGACCCCGGATTTCCCGGGGTCCATCCACCACCAAGCGCTGCTCCTATATAAGTGAATGGGAGCGCACCGTGCAAGCGCGGCCCCTGCTCCAATTCATTTCTATGGGGCAGATGGAAATAGCCGAACCATTGCTCGGCTATTTTTGGCGACCCCATAGAAATTAATAGAGGGTGACTGCGCATGCGCAGTGCACCCTCCATTCATTTTCCCGCTCCATTCTCATTGTAGGTGCGGGTCCCAGAGGTGGGACCCGCACCTATCAGACATTGCGGGCATATCCTAGCGATATGCCCCCATTGTCTGTGATGGGAATACCCCTTTAAGACAGACTCTCCTTAACAAAACTTAGTGAAAGCTTTGCTAAGAAAACTTTTTAGATCCTGCTTTCTAGTACAAAGAAACATCCTTCTCTAATAAAGTATATTACACAACTGTTTAACATCCCTGTCCCTACACTATATTGAAAATAAACTGAAATGACAGGTACACTTTAAAGGGGTTATGAATAGAGTTGGCAAACCCCCCACTTAGCCTCACCTGTAAAGGGAAACTTCCCGGCGCTGGCTCGCTGCTCCTTTGCCTCCAGGCCTGTGACGCTCTGCTAAACTCCCTTGATATCAACATCTGGATTGAAATTGCTGCAGCCAATCACTGGCTGCGGCGGTAACCAACTCCCCTTACATCATGAAAAATAGTTACATGAAGCAAGGGGAAAGGGTATTTAGTCTCCTCCATGACCAGTGATCGGCAGTGGCAATGTCAAACCGGATGCTGTTTTTAGCATAAAAACCGAGTGGAGCATCACAGACCTGGAGAAGAAGGACTGGGGAACCAGTGGTGGGAAACAGGTAAGTAAGTTTCATTTTACAGGTCCAGTCGGTGGGGTAAATTTGGTTCCAAAATAAAATAAAAAAATTCTTGAACAATCCCTTTAAGTGTAGTCTTCAGTCCCGTGATTTATTAAAGAAAGTCTTTATTGTGGTTTATAATACATGGAAAAACATATGTTCAGTCTTCTTACACCATAAAATATCAATATTTTAAAACTAGATCTTTGCCACCCAAATTGTGTCTTTAGCTTGTAATCGCCATGGCTTTTCAGACTGTTTGCTACAGGTCAATCACGAAAACTAATGCTCTGCCCCTCTGACACTGCTTTAGAATCCAAAACACATTATTAAAAAACATATGGCATGGTATATGAGCAGGTAGCACATTGTGGTCTCTCAAGAGAGATTTATGACATAATTCAGTGAGAATGTTAAGCCCCTACTATAATTTTCAGGCCAATGATTGGGTATATGCATTTCTAAGCTTAGAAAGAGCAGGAATGTAAACGACTAAAATATAAGTTTTACTAAATCTATTCCCAAATTAGTAGATTTCAATCTGGTTACCCCCTCCTGCTCTATAATATGCAGCCTACAGATGTTCAACGTGACAGGTTCCCTATAAACTTTATGACAAAGCAGCTTACCGTGTCAAACTAAGATGGGTCATGGTTGTATAGCATCCATTAGAGGGTTTGTCCCATGACTTTTTACATTTCTCTGTGAGATCTCACAAAACATAGCAATTCTTGCAGCTGTATTCATTTTAAAAAAAATGTCCATGTGTCTATTCCTGTTACATACTTTTTATGGCATTCCTGGTGTTCCTTTATCGAACATCCAACTGATGTGCCCTGCCTCGGTGAAAAGATGTAGGTTGTAGCGATTGGTTGTTCTGCACATGAAAAGGAATGACTCAACTGCCATAAAGTATGAATGAGCTACTGGGCACGCGTGTCCCACTGTACTAAATTTTTAGGTAGGTGGTTTGGTTTTTGGTGTTTTTTCTTTTTCCTTTTTAGAACATCCATCTAATGTGTTCACTGGGGATGGACACACCTATTAATTATCTTACTTCCACCATCCAGATCCTATTGCACTTAGCAGCTGAATGATTCTTTCTTTTATGCAGGCCAGCCAATAAGAACCAGTACACTAAATGTGCTATTTTTCCACCAGCAAAGAACAGATTAAGTACTGTAGACACACTGAGAAGCAATCAGACAAACACTAGGTGCACCATAACAAATGTGTAACAGCAATACCTAGACATATGAGTATTTTTTTAGAATCCAATTAAAAGCATATTTTTGTGTAATTTTACAGAGCTGTATAATATAAGATATTTATTCAAGAGACAACCTCTCTGATATAGACTTCTATATGTTTGCATATTTTCCCCAAGAGGTTTATGAAGGCATCAAAACTTTCAAGAGAAATCATGTTTTCTTAAAAACAACAAAAATTTGAAGTTTTAAAGGGGTTATCCTTGAATTTATACTGATGACCTATCCTCTGTATAGGTCATCATATTAGTTTGGTGGGGATTATGGGAGTTAGAAGATTCCTAGGCCAGTGACATCACCGTACATCGGTCACATGGCCTAGATGCAGCTCAGCCCCATTAAAGTCAATGAGGCTGAGCTGCAATACCAATCACAGCACTATACAATGTACAGTGCTGTACTTGGAAAGCTGCTGGAGCCCGCAACGTTCACCACAGCTTCGGTGAGACGAGTAGCTCCCTAAAACAGCTTATTGGTTGGGGTGCCAGGACTTGGGCACCCGCCGATGGAATAATGGCGACCAATCCTGAGGATAGGTCATCATTATCAATTTCTGGATAATCCCTTTAAGTCAAAGTCTCATTTCAAATATACAGGTTATGTAGATCAACTCATACATACTTTTGGATTGCAACATAAAGTAAATAATTGGCAATTGAAAGGTTTGTAGACTTCCATAACAAGATTTCCTGAATTATCACAAATCCTCCCGGTAATGGATCTATTTCCCAAACAGAAGTATTGGCAAGCGCAATTATAGTCTTCAGTGATGGTGTACACTTTTTGGCCCATGCTGTTTTTTATCTCATATACGATTTGCCTACAGGCTGAATAGAAATATTAACACATTATATACATTATATATGGATAAAAGATTATGACTGCTTACTTTGCAATATTTATAGCTACAGACAGCAAGCATTTTTGAGTTACATGAGAAAGTAACCACATAAAGGGCTATAGGCCAATAGATAACAAAATTTTCTTTCTCTGCTCGGATGATGATCTGTGCACAAGCCTGAGGGAGCAGGAGGAGCAGGTCTGCCTTTGTGCATGGAACGTCACAGTGAAGACTGTGCTGTTTGGAGCGCCAAGCCACGTCCCCTGCACTGCCCAATCTGCTGGTTAAGCTGTCTGCCCTGTGTGTCCCCTCCAACTGGATTCTTCAGCAGTGTTTCCTCTTCCCAGGCACTGTGATAAATGCTGTGCACAGGATCGTCCCTCCCTCTTCACCCCTGCAAACACAGAGCTGTCAAAGACTGAAGGAGTCCTCTCCTCTATACTCTTCTGCTGGCTGTGAAGAAGTGTCTGTAGAGTATTGAAGAAGAACATGTAGGGGGAAGATCCTGTGTGTATCAGCAATTACATTGTACTATACAGCTGGGACTTGTAGTCCCACACATACAACATGAGTATCTCAGACAGGGCAGTAATTTTATTCCCTTTGCAGAGCGAGGGGGGAAGGATGGGGGATGGTTGAGCAGAGAAAGGCAGTCTTTATTGACACCCATAAATATTCATGAGGAAAACCTCAGGAGGTTGTTACACGCCCCCACCGCTCTGCAACTGCATGTCAACAAAGGGCCAGAACAGAACTAGGGAACTGAGGAAATATAATTTGGTTTTGCCTAAATCTTGCTTAGCTTATGTATATATTGCTAACCATTAGATTTCGACTCACAACCCACACTACATAATTAACATGTAATTTATCCCACGTGAATTGTGGGGATTTGCTCTGGTAGACAGGCTAGTGGACACAGTACAGAGGCAACCACAAAGTCTTTAACTTAAACAGTTCAGTGTTTTATTATGGCTACTTTCACACTAGCGTTCGGGGCTCCGCTCGTGAGCTCCGTTTGAAGAGTCTCACAAGCGGCCCCGAACGGATCCGTCCAGCCCTAATGCATTCTGAGTGGATGCGGATCCGCTCAGAATGCATCAGTTTGGCACCATTTGTCCTCCGCTCAGCAGGCGGACCCCTGAACGCAGCTTGCAGCGTTCGGGTGTCCGCCTGGCCGTGCGGAGGCAAACGGATCCGTCCAGACTTACAACGTAAGTCAATGGTGACGGATCCGTTTGAATTTGACACTATATGGCTCAATTTTCAAACGGATCCGTCTCCTATTGACTTTCAATGTAAAGTCAAAACGGATCCGTTTGCATTATCATGAACAATCATGGTAATGCAAACGGATCCGTTCTGAACGGATCTAAGCGTTTGCATTACAGGTGCGGATCTGTCTGTGCAGATACCAGACGGATCCACACCTAACGCAGGTGTGGAAGTAGCCTAACACATAAGGAAAAACAAAAAGTAACGGTTTGCAGTCTTGGTGTTTGTTCACACCATAAAAAATGCACAGAACAAAAGCCTTCACCTGGTCAGCAGTTTTTCCACCCGCAGTCCACAGCAGGCTTTAGGGCCTGTTTCCCAGCAGGCGTCTCTCATCCCTTTAGCATAAGTTCTCAGTTCCCAAACACACAGCGACTGACAGCGCTCCACTGTCAGAGAGGAGTTATCCACACCAGCTGAGACTGCTGGCCAGGTTTGACATAGGCCAGTAAAGACCCGGCCTGGAACGTGAGGAGCAGCCACCCACCCAGCACTTTGGCCACTCCCAGTAAGAGACGGCACGGATCGGCTTTACAGCCATACTAATAGCAAACAGTGGCAGCACTAGCTGCCACTGACCCTTGAAATTACCGGCTCTTTCCTCACCGAGGCCAGGAACCTCGGTGACACATATCTTCCGTCAATGACGGCCCCTTGCGCCTTCCTACAGAATGTAAAAAAAAAACTACCAGAATTGCTGCTTTTTGCTTACTTGCTCCAAAAAAAACGGAATAAAAAACAATCAAAAAGTGATTGTACCCCAAAATTATACCCACCAAAGCATCCCCCAAAAGCCCTGAAATAGCTCGGTAGAGAGAATATTTTTAAAGTTATGGGTCTTGGAATGGTGTGATGCAAAAACATTTTCTTCTGTTTAAAAATGTAGCAAAAGTAAACAACAAAACCTGTATTTATTTGGTATCGCTGTAATTGTACAGATCCAGAGAGTAAAGTTATCAAGTTATTTATGACTATCAGTAAACACAGAAAAATTTATAATGTAAAAACTCAGTGGCAGTGTTTTCCCATCCCTCTCCCAGACAGTGTTTAATCAGTAAGTTATATGTACCCCAAAAAGACACTATTAAAAACTACAACCTGTCCCTCAAAAATCTAGCCCACATACTTCTACATCGACAGAAAAATACAAAAAGTTATACAGTTGTGTTCAAAATTATTCAACCCCCACTGAAATTGAGTGTTTTGGCCAGTTTGACATTGATTTTGATCATTTCAGTCATCTTGTTTACAATTAAATCAAAGAGGCACTTGTAAGTCAGACAAATATAACATAACATTTATAATGAAATAACCACAAATGTATTTTCTGTGCTCACATCATTATCAGTTTTATTCAACCCCCAAGTGACATTCAATCTTAGTACTTAGTACAACATCCTTTTCCAGTTATAACAGCTTTTAAACGTGAAGCATAGCTTGACACAAGTGTCTTGCAGCGATCTACGGGTATCTTCGCCCATTCTTCATGGGCAAAAGCCTCCAGTTCAGTCACATTCTTAGGCTTGCGCGCTGCAACTGCTTTCTTTAAGTCCCACCAGAGGTTCTCAATCGGATTTAAGTCTGGTGACTGCGATGGCCACTTCAAAATGTTCCAGCCTTTAATCTGCAACCATGCTCTAGTGGACTTGGAGGTATGCTTGGGATCATTGTCCTGTTGAAAGATCATTGTCCTGTTGAAAGATCCAAGCCTCAGGTTTGTGACGGACTGCATCACATTTTCATCCAATATCTCCTGGTACTGAAGAGAATTCATGGTACCTTGCACACGCTGAAGCTTCCCTGTACCTGTAGAAGCAAAACAGCCCCAAAGCATGATTGACCCCCCACCATGCTTCACAGTAGGCAAGGTGTTCTTTTCTTCATAGGCCTTGTTCTTCCTCCTCCAAACATAGCGTTGAACCATGGGCCCAAACAGTTCTAATTTTGTTTCATCAGTCCACAGAACACTATCCCAAAACCTTTGTGGTTTGTCAACATGACTTTTGGCATACTGCAGTCAACTCTTCTTATTCTTTGGAGAGTTCTGGCATGGAGGCCTTCATTACGCAGTGTGCGCCTTATTGTCTGAGCTGAAACTTCAGTACCCACATCTGACAAATCTTTTTTCAGTTCCTCAGCAGTCACACGGGGACTTTTCTCCACTTTGTGCTTCAGGTAGCGCACAGCAGTCGAAGTCAGCATCTTCTTTCTGCCACGACCAGGTAGCGTTTCAACAGTGCCCTTTGCCTTGAATTTGCGAATGATGCTTCCTATGGTGTCTCTTGGTATGTTTAACATCTTTGCAATCTTCTTATAGCCATTGCCCTTCCTATGAAGAGAAATCACCTCTTCTCTTGTCTTCCTGGACCATTCTCTTGACTTCACCATGTTTGTAAACACACCAGTAAATGTCTAGAAGGAGCTGAGTATCACAGTCCTTTTAAATCTGCCTAATTGGTGCTTATTATGCTTGATTGCTGCTCCTTGACATCCACAGGTGTTTTCAATACCTGATCGAAAACACTTGAATGAACCTCTGTTCTTAAGAGTGGTAGTCTTTAAGGGGTTGAATAATTGTGTCAATGAAGAAATCACAAAAAAAACATTTAATACTGTATTACAAAAACAATTGATGTCATTTTAGTTGCATTTGGTTCTTTAAAAAGTCCTTGTAAGATTTCATTCTGAACACAATTACAAATGTACACTAAATTCCCTAAAACCCTTTACAGCATTGGGGGTTGAATAATTTTGAACACAACTGTAGCTATTGGAAGGCGACCAAGAAAAAAATAAAAAATCACTTTTCCATTAAGGCCCAAAACAGGCTGGTCACAAAGGGGTTAAGAATAGAATTGCATAACGTCTTAATGCAGCACTTTACACTGTATCATTACTGAAGCAAGAAGTTATTATAACATGCCTCAATATGATTTAACAAGATTCAATCTGGAAATACAGTGACAAAGAAGCTTTAAGAAGGCAAAACTATGGGGGATACCATGCAAACGTCTAAGGTGAAATTCATTTATATGGCCCATGTGAAAAAAACTTTGCATTGCATACCATTGGGAAAAAAAAATAATGAAAGTCTACTAAAAAATAAAAACCATGGCAGTACAACCATGGTAACCACAGTAAGACTGCGGTTTTTATGCTTTATACTATAAAAAAAAAAAACATTTTTTAAGTGCTTTTATTGTACAACATTACAAAAACGGGGGAAAAAAAATAGACCTTTGGTATCACCAGAATAAAGTTAACATGATTTATACAACACAATATGCAAAATGCAAAACTTAAAAAAATAGCAGAATTGCATTTTTTCCATTTTCCCCCCAGAAAGCATTAAAGAGGTATTATCAGAATACCGCACCTAAGTGGCAGCTAGATGTGACTGGGGTTACGGAAACAGCTGTGTGGCCTGTGCTACTGAGGTAACTCCTATAGTAGAGAATGGGATCTATGGAAACAGTGTAGCTCAGAAAGCTACATTGTTTCCAGAACTACAAAAACAGAGTAGCATAGCCCTCTCATCTGTTTCCACATCCCTGGCCACAACATATGAGGGGGTTCCAATTTTAGCCATAAATGGCAGACGCTAGTAACCCTTTAATAAAAGTTAATTAATAACAATATGCATGTACCCCAAAGATGTAAAAATTACAAATATATGGTTTCAAAGGTAATAATAGTCACTACCTTTCGAAGAAATAAATACGGCCCAGAAAAAAGTACTTACCCTGCATCCATTTAAGTTTAAGTTGCACTAGCATTTGGGATGCCTGCAAAGCAAGGTTGACATATAGGGTTACAGGATTGTAGAATTTGTATGGGACAAAGTTTAGAGGGGTATTTAAGTTTTGTAATAAAGACCCACACTGTAGTGGTGGTGCAGGGTAATTACAGCTTCCTCTCCCTTTCAACTGAATGGAACAGTTATAATTACACAAAACACAGCTCTCGCACTAAAATAATAATAACCTTTATTTATATACCGCTAACATATTCCGCAACGCTTTACACTTCAGGGGTTCATGTACAAACAGTCACAAATAACATAGCAGACAAGTCAATAATTACAATTACTAGGACGATGCTCACAAGAGCTTACTATCTATGAGGAGAAAGGGGTGACACAAAAGGTAAAAGTGCTTGTTTTGTACAATGGTCCAGCCATTTTGGGAAAATAGGTGAGTAGATATACAGTTGCATGAGGCAGTCACCAGTCAATATATGAAGTGCTGCATGGGTGCGGTGGAGGATCAGGCTCAGGAAATGACAAATGGTCTATATATGGAGAGGAGTTAGATCAGGGGATGTGATAGGCCATCCTAAAAAGATGTGTTTTTAGGGAGCTCCTAAAACTGTCCCGCAGTCCCTTTAAACGGCTTCCAACTTCTATAACTTTTTACATATTCTATTCACATAACCATATGGGGGCTTTTTTTGTGGGAAAAGTTGTATTTTTTGATGGAACTATTTATTTTACCGTAAGTTGTATTGGAAAACAGAAACAAATGCTAGCAGGGTGAAAAAAAACACAAATCCGCCACTTTAATTGCTTTTTTTTTTTATTACATGCTCACTATGCACTAAAGTAACAAGACAACCTTACCCTGCAGGTGCAATGACGAGGAACAGCGATTGCACCGCCCCCATGATTGAACCCTTCAGATGCCACGGTTATCTCTGATCGTGGCATCTGAGAATAATAGTGCCTTTTAGGGATTAATCCATAAAAAAAAAAAAATAATACTCACACCATATCCATTCGAGCGCAAAGAGGCCACTGCGACCATCCTGATCGAAGATCCTGCGCAAAATCTTGTGTGATGACGTCATCATGCTCGGCAGTGTGGTGACGGCATATGTCACCCACAAGAGATTTAGTGCAGGATCTTCAATAAAGATGGCCCCAGTGGCCTCTATGCGCTCAAATGGAGGTATGTTTTTGGGTCTTTTTTGTTTGTTTTTTTTTAACTGTCATTTAAGGGAAAATGTATTTGTTACCACGAAGCACAAGGAAATTCAGCAGAGTGCAGATCCACAATAAATGGAAGTTGTCTGTTTGCATGCCACACTTTTTGTGGGCCCCATTTTAACAATACTGAGTCCACAACACTGTGTGCTATCCCCATTTTTTGTAGCCCCATTGAAATAAATGGGTCTACATCTGATTTGCAAAAAAATGTGTATCGGAAGCAGACCAAAAATACAGTCTATATACTGTATCTATGACTGTGTGTGTAGTAAAATGTATTCTCACTTGAGAATGAGAAATAGTATGTGAATTTGTCATGAATTATCGTACCATGCCAAATGGAATTAGCCCATCTTCTACTTTCAAGAACAGGTGCCCTTGTCTTCAAGTTCAGATAATAACGACTGATATAAGAAACAATTACCTGGCTGAGGTATTCCAGTCCTTGAACAGAGCATGGTGTTGGTGCTGGTGTCATTGGGGACACTGCTCCACCAGACCGTGGCTGACTCTTCACAGGTTCATTTTCTCCATGTTGTTCTGTTAAACAAATTTGATGAAAATTAAATAAATGCTAATGCTAAAAGTAGAGCTGCGTTGTGGAGCTACCAACGCGTTCTATATGATCAAACACAGGATTCAGTAAATGCCAAAATTATTAGCAACCTTCCCTCTGGCAGAATTTATTCAAGAGTATTATTTTATTCCAAGAACAGTGGATTCTTTCACAAACAGTTGCCACTCCTAAAGAACACATTAAATAAAAGCATAGAAGGCTGTATATCAGAATATAGAAGGCTAGAGAGGCATTTCAGTTTATGGAGGCTTTTAAAGGAGTAGCATATTACCCATTAATGGATCCTAATTCCTGAAATAAGAGGACTAGTCACTGGATCGCCAGTACTGCTATGTCAAACAGCACCATTGGGAAGCAAGGGACAATAAGCAGAATGCATGTGTCATATATGACTGTGTAAGAAAACAATGGATGAAGTCTTGCTGGGTCACTATGGCCTGATTAGAATCACAGGGAAACATATATATTATGAAACCTTGCCCTGGCCAAAGTGCCACAGAAACATCAGTGACTAGACCCAGGAGCTTTCCATTGTTCCACTGGCCACCAGTGACTAGGCATATTCCCTATCACGTATGGTGCTCTACAGGAGTCTTTGGGGGAGATTTATCTAAACTGGTGTAAAGGAAAACTGGCTTCATTGCCCATGGCAACCACCTAGATTCCACCTTTTATTTTTCACAGCTGCTTTGGAAAATGTAAGGTGAAATCTGATTGGTTGTTATGGGCAAAATCACACCCTTTGTTTACTTGGCTGCAGTTGTTACAAGGCAGATGTGGATCTGCTTTATCACTTAAACAGACTTGGCTTGGGACTCCTCCTAAGGGCATTATCTAAGTGACCCCCCCCCCCCCTTGTCATTACCCTTAAAGGGGAAGACACCACCGTGATCTGGATTCCACTTCTGGGGACCCACCTCTTGGAGTAGTCCTGGTCAATTCACTGCTGACCCACCATGGTCAAGAGACACTGGTGTAGAACACCAATGGGTCAGGCTAAGCCATAGTCAGGTAAAGTCTGAGGTCAGAGCAGGCAGAGTTTGTGCGATCTAAAAAAAACTGTCTGAAGTCAGGGAGGACAGCTCAGGGTCAGAATGGAGATCAGTCAAAAGTCAGTTCAGGCAGTGAATGGGTTAAATCTAGGAAACTTGCAGAAGTAGGTACATGGGCAGACAAGTCTATAAACAGCACACCTTTCTAGGAACCTAGAGAACTAGAGCTTATTGCTCAGGCACCTTCCCATAGAGAAAGATGCCTTATGTAGCAAAAGGTGCTAGGAAAGATTAGTGTGCTCATGTGCTGCCCCCTATCCTCTTAATAGTCACTCTAAAATTGGAAAAGCCAAACTAGAAATGCCACTTTTTTATTGTAGATTTTTAAATTGTCTGAAGTAAATATAGCCTGCACACACCTCAGGGGACACAAGTGCATTTTAACCCATTATTGATTTAACTAAAGGCACTGGAATGTAAATAAGGGGCCAGATTTATCTTTACTCTGACAGCTCACTCCACTTTAACATATGGCTAAAGTCAGTTTTAGCCAAGTCAGATTTATGATCGGCCCTTTAAGACTGTAATAAATGTGGTTTGACTGTAGCAGTTTATCCGTCAGTAAGCAGCTTTACAAAAGTCGCACGTTTTTATGAAAAAGTCGCATGTTCTATTAAAAAGTCTCATAAGATAAGCATGGTCCTCACTGGAGTGAAATTGCGACTTTTTTGCTACTTTTTAAATAGTCCCAATAGTAAATCTGTCTAGAGATTCATTTACATAAGAAAAAATGCCCACTTTCAGAAAACTGGCGAGCATAGTGCAGAGCAGAAAAAAGTCGCAAATTTGTGCACAGTTTTAGCGTTTGGGACTTTTTTTGGGACTTTTTCACTCCATTATTCTGACCTGAGCTAATGATAAATCTGGCCCCTTGGATTCTACTGTTATTGTATTACATTTCCTCCTCTTTGCCCCATCTTTGTGAACTTATAAAACACCTTTAACCTTGTGTTAATTAACTAAATCTAGCACTGGCGTAAACTATAGGGGCCGCAGTGGTCGCAGTTGCCCATAGGATATAATGGAAGCGCTCACTAGTGTGCAGGGGAGTGAAGCACTGTGAGCACTGTACTTACCCCACCTCCTGCTGGCTCTTCTCAGGGCCCGCGCTGCTGTGTCCTGGCTGCCTGCAGCGCCAGGACGTACAGAGCGCACTCTGACCTGACGCTGCAGGAGGTCAGGTGACTACAGCGTGGGCCTTGAGAAGAGAGCCAGGACAGGGAGAGAGGCGACAGGAGAGGTAAGTTACTTTATTATTTTACAGTCTGATCTGAGGTCTGATATGGGGGTCTGAATGGTCTAATGAGGGGTCTGGAGGTCTGACGGGGGTCTGGAGGTCTGACTAGAGGCCTGGAGAGGTCTAACTGGGGCTCTGGAGAGGTCTAATGGGATGTCTGAAGGTCTGATTGGGGTTCTGGAGAGGTCTAATGGGGGGTCTGGAAAGGTATAATGGGGGGTGTGGAGTGGTCTAATGGGTGGTCTGGAGGTCTGACTTGGGATCTGGAGAGGTCTAATGGGGGTATGGAGGTCTGATTGGGGGTCTGAAGGTCTGATTGGGGGTTTGGAGGTCTAATGGGGGTCTGAAGGTCTAATGGAGGTCTGATTGGGGGTCAGGAGGTATAATGGGCGTCTGATTGGGGGTCTGGAGGTCTAATGGGGATCTGATTGAGGGTCTGGAGGTCTAATGGAGGTATGGAGGTCCAATAAAGTCTAATTGGGGGTTTGGAGGTCTAGTGGGAGTCTGGAGGTCTGGTCTGAAGTGTAATGGGGCTCTGGAGGTCTAGTCTGAGGTCTGATATGGAGGTCTGGAGGTCTGTTCTGATATGTGGGTCTAGAGGTCTGGTCTGGAGGTCCAATATGGGGGTCTGGAGGTCTGATACGGGGGTCTGGAGGTCGAATAGAGGTCTTATCTGAGGTCTGATATTTGGTCAGGGTCTGACATGGAGGTCTAAAGGGGGTCTTATATGGGGTCTGACATAGAAGTCTAAAGCGGGTCTCGTCTGGGATGGGGGTCTCATTTAGGGTGTTAAATGGGGGTCTTATCTGAAAGGAAAGTTTTTTTTTTTTTACTGGCACACAATATAAAGGGGTGTTTTTGTACTGACACATCTGTGTGGTATTTTCAGGGGGACTGTTTCTGCAGGATAGTATGGGGGGGTACAGGGGACACAGTATTGGGGGTGGGAGGATGGGGTGTTGAGAAGGTGAGGAGGAGGATGGAAAAGTAGGAGTTTGTTAAACTCTGCAGAGAAGAGGCACGGATGAAAGAAGTCACCATGGCAGTCTGGTCTGATAGGAGAAGAAGAAGAAAGAGAATATGTACATCAGAGGAGACGTCACTGGATGTAAGAGGCACATTTGTGGGGCTATATTACCCTGTATGTTCTGTAGGGCTGTATGTAATGTTTTCCAAGTATCTCTTTAAAGGGGTTGTCCGTTTTTAGTTTTTTTTTCTATGAGCGCTGCCTTCTCTGCTCTGTTTACCTGCTCATCACTGCAAATGCTGCGGAAAGCAGGTAAACAGAACAGAAAAAGCATCTCTCATATAATGGCTGCCTTCTCTTCAAACAGCTGATTGGTGGGGTGCCGGGTGTCTGATATTGTTGACCTATCCTGAAGATAGGTCATCAGTAGAAAAAGAGGACAACCCATTTAACAGTATGACTGGAAGGAAGGTTTCAATTTTTTCCTCGGGCAGGAAAGGTAGGTGCACCAGCACTGAGGAAAGGAGGGGGGGGGGGGGGGGGGGGGGCAAGCTGAACTCTTGCACCAGGGCCCATAAGCTTTTACCTATGCTTCTGAGAACTAGACTGGACAATTTATTTTATGCACTACTATATTCCGCTTTGCTTTACAGACATTAGCATCCAACTGTCCCCAATGGGGCTCACAACCTAAAGTCCCTATCAGTTTGTCTTTGGAGTGTGGGAGGAAACCCACGCAAACACGGGGAGAACATACAAACTCCATGCAGATGTTTCCCTTGGTCGGATTCGAACCTAGGACCCTAGTGCTGCTAGGCACCAATGCTAACCACTGAGCCACCGTGCTTCCCAATGTACTAAAATGACCAAGTATGGCATTGTAAAACTTTCAATCCTTTGCTTTAGATTAGGACAGCAAGCAGATAGATAGAATTGTAACATGTTATATTACCTTTGTTTTGCATCATATTCTCAGTTGATCCTGAAAAGTACAAAGTTTTAGTCAATTTTTAACGTCCCCAAAAAATAAAATGTAATTCACTAAATAATCCAAACATAAAGTAGACTTATGGGAAATGTAAAGTAATAACTATTATATGAGGAATCACTACATGTCTCTGTTTTAAAAGCAGAGAAATAGACATTTGGAATGTTGCGAATTTTTCAAATTTTTGGTAAATTTGGTATTTTATTAAAAAATAAAAATGAAAAATATTTACTGAAATATACCACTGTCATGAAGTACAATGTGACACGAGAAAACAGAATGGTCTGGATAAGTAAAAGCGTTCCAAAGTTATTACCACATAAAGTGACACATGTCAAATTTACCCAAAAAACGGCCTGGCCCACCACTTACACAAAGCAATATAAGTGAGGAAATATATTTCTCTATTGGCTTTAAGCCTGCAAACTACAGGAAAAACAGCAGGAAAATTGCTGCAAAAAATAGCTTTATTTCTTAAAAACCTCTGCGTAAAACTACTGTAGTTTACTGCGTATGGGTATTTCAGAACTGTATTATTGAAAGCTTATCTCTAGGGTAGGCCAAAAATATTATTGGCGGGTAACACCCTGCAACCCTGCTGTTTTAGAGTAGCTCAGTCGCCATAAGTCAGCACTGGCACAACAATTACCAGCTTCATTCATACACAATCGACAGGTCTGTGCACTTCAAGCACCGTCTTCTGGCACTGGAGCTACTTTAAAACCACTGATCAGCGGGGTGTTAAACCCCTGTAGATCAGATATCGATGGCCTAGGCCATCAATATTAAAGGGGTTGTCGGCATGTTTCTATTGATGACCTATCCTCAGAATAGGTTATAAATATCAGATCGGCGGGGGCTGACTGCTGGCACCCCTGCCGATGATCTGTTTGAAGAGATCATATCACTCATACATGAACTGCCTTCTCTTCATTGTTTACCTGCTTTCCATCACAACTGTAGTGTTGAGCAGGTGTAATTACAACTAAGCATTCACTTCAATTGGAGGGCTCCTTCCTGTTCAAGTGAATAGGAAGGAGCCATTGCATAGAAGTGAACAGGATGGCTTAGATATAATTGCACCTGCTAACCACTGCAGTTGCAACGGTGAGAAGGTAAACAATGAAGAGAAGGCAGTGCTCATACAAGCGCTGCTTTCTCTTCAAACAGCTGACTGGCTGGGGTGCCGTGAGGATAGGTCATCAGTAACAACAACATTGTACAACCTCTTTAAAATGCTGTTTAAAACAGCAGAGGGCCGTGGCTAATGTCTGCGGCTGGCAATAATGCAGATCGCAGGTATTTAAGCCTTTAGAAGTTGTTGCATCTAAATAGCAAAAAACCCAGAAGAGTGAGCTTCCGGGTTAAGACAAGCAACCCCGTGCAATTCTAATTCTAATACGCTGAGTCTTTTTTAAGAGACCCAACATATTAGAGCTGCATTTCCTATGTTGGTTAGCAGATGGCAGGTCAACATAGGATATCTGCAAAATCAGCTTGTACTGTCATTCTATGGGAATACAGTACAAGTTGAAATATTGTAGCCTCCAAGAGGGGCTATAAAAAGGTTAAAAAATAAATAAAAAAAAGGTAAAAAAGAAATATGAAAATTGAAATCACCCCCCTTTATAAATACATAAACAATAAACATAAAAAATAAAACATCATGGGCATCGCCACCTCTGAAAATGCCTATACGTTTAAAATTAAAATATTTAGTCCATACGGCAAATGGCGTTACAGAAAAAAAATATCAAAATTGACGATTTGCCATTTTTTCATAGCTTCTCTTACTCCCAAAAATTTTATAAAATGCAATCAGAAAGTCACACAAAATGGTATTAAAAAAAACTACAGATTGTCACAAAAAATGAGCCCTCACATAACTCAGTAGACATAAGTATAAAAAAAGTTATCAGGATCAAAATATGGCGATTAGAGATGAGCGAAATATTTAAAAATTTAATTTGGTTGCTTTGCCAAGTGCGCTTTGTGCAATTCTAATGCTAATATGAGAATAGCAATCTAATGATTGCTTGTTATAGTTCCCTAAAGGAACTATAAAAAAGTGTAAAAAAAAAAAATTGTTACTGAAAAGAAAGAAAAATACACGTCAAGGGGATCCCACATGAAAACGCCCATAATATAAAAATATAAAAATGTTTTCCCCATATGGCAAACCACGAAATGTAAAAAAATCTAAATGGCTGATTCACTGTTTTTGGTTGCTTCATTTCCCACAAAAAAATTTAATAAAAACCCCAGAATGGTATCAATGAAAAGTACAGATTACCCCGCAAAAAATAAACTCTCACACAGCTCCAAACATAATTACAAAAAAGTTATAGGGGTCAAAATATTTTTTCCAAGGTTTTTATTATTTTATCAGCATCAAAACACAAAAAAATTATACATATAAAGGTATCACCAGATTTGCACAGACCTTTATAAAGAAAGTAACTGGTCAATTTTATCACACATCGAACATCATAAATAAAAAAAACATAAAACTAGGGGTCTCCCTTCCAGCTAAATTGCTGTCTAATTCTGGTTAAATCCGGACCAGCCTTAAGTTGCGTTGCGCCCTGTGCAGGAAGCCTTTTTGACAAACGGATACAGTGGTAGTAGTGCCATACCAAGCTCCTTACATAGATACAGCACCAGAACCAAGCTCATTATATGAATACAACACCTGAACCAAGCCCGTTACATAAAATAGCACCTAAACCAAGTTCATTACATAAATACAGCACCAGAACCAAGCATGTTACATAAATAAAGCGCCAAACAAAATGCATTACATACAGTAAATACAGCACCAGAATGAATAGGGCGATACCGAAGTGTGCTGTCACGGCTGAGGATGGGGAAAACCCTCAGCCATGAGGTATCAGGAGATGGAAGGTCGCTACTTGGCCAGTAACACAGAATTAGGGAGCAGGTCACCTCCTAGAGCTTCCCTAATCTGACCCTGACTCCTAGCTGCATGAGCCGCCCTTGAAGGTAGGAGGGCTCATGCTCAGGAACCATAGGGCTGAGACACTGCCACCACATGCACACAACACCACACGTTGCCACGGGCAACCAAGTGAAGGAAAGTGTCACAAAACAAACCACTGGCCGTGACATGTGCATACCATTGTTTTATGCGTTTTATCAGAAATACTGTTGTAAGTACAATAAATCTTTGCACGTGACGGTGGCAGTCTGAGCTTTACTATTGTTGTGACCTTTAATTACCCACAGGAGTGTTGGAGAGAGGAAGGATCCTCGGGTATACCCCTTGCAGATCCTTCCCCGTGCCTTTTGTAACCCGTACCAAGAAGGGAGGAGGTGTATCAAGCAGCGCGGTTTTCCACTTTCTTGATTTACATAAACACAGCAGCTCAACCAAGTACATTTCATAAATACAGCACTAGAACTAACCTCGTTACATAAATACAGAACCATGACCTAGCATGGTACATATATATAGTATCTCAAGCATGTTACATAAGTACAGCACCAGAATCATGCATGATATAAAACACAGCACCTGAACCAAGCTCATTACATCAATACAGCACCGGAACCAAGCTCATTGCATAAATACAGTACCACAAACCAAGCTCATTAGATAAATACAACACCAGAACCAAGCATTGTACAATGTGAAACTACAGCTTCCAACATGTCCTGAAAAGGTGTAAAGGTATGGTGGGAGTTATTTCACCAGAGAGAATACTACCACCCATCATCACTCTGTAGACCATACACATGATTACATCACTCAGACACACTGTGGCAGAATAAACATTTACATTTAGTAAATTACAGATCTTTTCTCTTTCCATTTCTTTCCTTCTGGTCCAAACTACCATAGTTGGCTTCTTCAGGTCACAACTCATCTCTGCAGAGATTGCTGCCCAGATGTCTTCAGCTTCTCACTTTACCAATTTATTCAATGCACGCTATTGACTAATACAATCTATTCAAGTGCACATATACCTTGACCCTGAATACAATCATGCTACAAGAAAATTTAGACTAGCACATCCAAAGTCACAGGTGCACATCCATAATGTCAGCACACTGTTATACATACAAGCAATAGAACTAGGGACTAGAGATTATTCTGGATTACAGTGGTATTATACCTACTATACATGAAAAATAGAAGCTCTGCACACATCTTTGATCAAACATGTGATTTTATATATATATATATATATATATATTTAATATACACCAGTCCCAAGACATCCTGCAGCAAAGCCAGCATTAGCAGATTGTCGACAGCAATGCAATAACGTCATTGTGCCATCTTGGTGTGAAGGGTGATTTGTCCTTTGAGACTGTACAGGTGGCACAACCGTAAGACCAGCCTTGAGTGAAGTCTACCTCTAGCAGCACTGAGACAGGATTCAAGAAGTTGGGGCTTGTCCTTTGTGATCCTGCATTACACAGAGCTCAAAGACCATGTTCACAGACCATGGATGAGTGTGTGAAAATACTCAACCCTGTCCCTACTAAGAGTTCTCTCCTCTGGATCAGAACTTGGCAGTCAGACAAAAAAACTGAAAAGGTAATACCACTAAATCGCCTTTCAAAGACCAGAGGACAATACATACTATAAACAGGAGGATCAGAAAGCCTAAAAATCCTGGCATCAACCTTCATTCATATTGAGAGGCTGAATTAAGCTGGCTTCCTTCATTCACATTGCTGAGAGCCAAGACCTAGCCACAAGATTGCAAGGGGATTGTTTAGGTATAAAACCAGTGCCAGATCTATGTTCAGATCTTGCTATTAGTGATGGCCTTGCAGTTCGCCCGGCGGTCGGTTCGTGGCGAACTTTGCTCGTTCGCGATTCGCCAAACATGCGAACATATGGCCATATTCGCGCACGCTATATTCTTTTACATTGTGAAGAACCTTGACCCATGACACATCCATCAGGTGGTACAGGACAGCCAATTGAAAAGTTTCAGCACATGGACATACCCCCTGCCTTATAAATAAACCCGATATGGCCACCATTTTACATTCAGTCTTTTGTCAGTGTAGGGATAGGTTGCTGTGTGGAGCAGGGACAGACTGTTAGGGACAAAACACTATCAAATAGGTCCAAAAAAGTCTGTTTAAGGACTAGTACAGGTGTACTATTGATAGGTGTGCAGTACAGAGGGGTGTAATACACTTATAATATACAGGGTGGGCTATTTATATGGATACACCTTAAAAAATGGGAATGGTTGGTGATATTAACTTCCTGTTTGTGGCACATTAGTATATGTGAGGGAGAAACTTTTCAAGATGGGTGGTGACCATGGCGGCCATTTTGAATCCAACTTTAGTTTTTTCAATAGGAAGAGGGTCATGTGACACATCAAACTTATTGGCAATTTCACAAGAAAAACAATGGTGTGCTATTCTTTCATTAGTTATTTACAAGTTTCTGACCACTTATAAAATGTGTTCAATGTGCTGTCCATTGTGTTGGATTGTCAATGCAACCCTCTTCTCCCACTCTTCACACACTGATAGCAACACCGCAGGAGAAATGCTAGCACAGGCTTCCAGTATCCGTAGTAGTTTCAGGTGCTGCACATCTCGTATCTTCACAGCATAGACAATTGCCTTCAGATGACCCCAAAGATAAAAGTCTAAGGGGGTCAGATTGTGGGAGACCTTGGCGGCCATTCAACTGGCCCACGACAACCAATCCACTTTCCAGGAAACTGTTCATCTAGCTGGCACGTTCCCTGAGTTTTTCCAGCAAGATAGTTCACCACCACATTATAGGTGTCAGGTCCGAGCATTCCTAGATGAACAGTTTCCTGGAAAGTGGATTGGTCATCGTGGGCCAGTTGAATGGCCCCCAAGGTCTCCCAATCTGACCCCCTTAGACTTTTATCTTTGGGGTCATCTGAAGGCAATTGTCTATGCTGTGAAGATACGAGATGTGCAGCACCTGAAACTACAGATACTGGAAGCCCGTGCTAGCATTTCTCCTGCGGTGTTGCTATCAGTGTGTGAAGAGTGGGAGAAGAGGGTTGCATCGACAATCCAACACAATGGGCAGCACATTGAACACATTTTATAAGTGGTCAGAAACTTGTAAATAACTCATGAAAGAATAAAGTTACGTTAAAACCAAGCACACCATTGTTTTGCTTGCGAAATTCCCAATAAGTTTGACGTGTCACATGACCCTCTTCCTATTGAAAAAACAAAAGTTGGATTCAAAATGGCCGACTTCAAAATGGCCGCCATGGTCACCACCCATGAAAAGTTTCTCCCTCATATATACTAATGTGCCACAAACAGGAAGTTAATATCACCAACCATTCCCATTTTATTAAGGTGTATCCATATAAATGGCCCACCCTGTACTTTCTAACATAGAAAGCATATTATAGTTTATTTGTATTGTGCAGCAGTGGTGGTGAGCGGTTCTGCAGTGATACTGCAGCTACACAGAGTGACAAACGCAATTAGAAAAAATAATTATAACTGGTGTGATATACCAGTCGCCCTCCAAAAAAACTGATAGAAGCAGGGTGTTATATACCAATAATATACTTTCTTTATAGTGCATTTGGGTACTGCAGCATATGTTTGCTGTTTTGCTGCGTTCCCTCTGCTACACACAGTGAGAAACGGTATTGGAAAAAATAATTATAACTGGTGTGTGCATGCACGTAAGCGAAAATTATATTGCCGATATTTTGCATTAAAAAAAATAATGAATGGAGATCGCAAATTCGAATAATACATAATGTCACTGTCCATGTTGTGAGACTATTTGTGCACTTCTAGTAATTATTTCTTGGCAGAAAATATGAGCTGAAGGTTTTTCAGGTTCGCCTGCCATTAAAATGAATGGGACCCGCGGCGAAATTGCGTTCGCACAATCGTGTTCGCGAACCATCCCGGTAGATTTTCGTCCATCACTACTTGCTATCATTAATTTGAAAGAAGGAAGCCAGCCTGAACCTAATACTCGCTTCCCCCTACCGTTTGTGCCAGAATCAGGCGACCGCAGTAACTGCCAATCTTAATTTGTCTAAGCATCTTGTCGTCACAAGATCGCTGTCAAACCAACGGAGCAAGATTTGGGGCGGCAGCCTTCAGTTATATGGTGCTGTGTAGGTGTATCATAGCACAGGAAAACTGTCTTTACCACATGAGTTGTAAAATATTAAATGAGCATATTTTGCCACCAGAAGAAAAGTCAGCCATTTTCAAATAAAATGAATAGCAAATTAAGTTCACTGCTTATTATTTTTTAACTCCCAGATAACCCCATCAAGAGAAGAATTGGTTGAAACATTGAAAACTTTTTTGTTAACTATGGGATCCGAGCAGGGAAATACTGTACTTGGGATCAAGGGAATATTCCTTTGTAAAGGTAATAATAAAGAAGGAAAAAAAACATTTTGCTACCAGGATCATACTATCTAATAGCCTTGATAAACCATATGTTAGGTCTGGGGTCCATACCTGCCGCCCCCTGCTGTCCCCTGCAGGTGTGGATGCTGTGCTACTCATCATGCCATCTGGAGTCCTGGTAGCTGATGTCCTCTCCATGCTGTTGCCACCATGTTCCTGTCTGATGCTCCCCTAGGGGGCGTGCACTCACCTCCTGTTTCTTAAAGGGCTAGTGTGTGCACTCCCAAATTCTTTCCTAGCCAATGGCTTAAGGTCCCTCCCTGGGTATTTAAAGCACCCTCTCCTGGCAGAGGGTGCCTGAACTTTAGGTTCATTGGGGATCAGTAAAGGTATATGATAGAGATATATCCACGTTCTGTTTCACACCTACTTGTGTGCTCCTACACATTCAACTCCAAATTCAGTTCAGTTTGTGCTTAAGTTAACCCAGTCTATCTTTTCTGTCTGTCTTGTGTGTGCCTCACCACTACACAGTCTCCTAGTCTTACCTGTGTTTATGTTAACTGTCCACTGCCTGTATCTCTAAAACCAGCATTCAAGCCTTAGTCCCATTCAGATGGTACCTGTGGTTTTTCTGCATTTTTGGTGCATTGTCTATATCCAGAGCTCCTTGTGCTTGCATCGGAGTCCCTAACCTCAATGGGTCAGATGCCAACTATATTGGGATTATCTCAGTAGGTACGTGTCTGTTTGCTAATCAGCAGAGAAGTCCAGATCCTTGTATAGGAGTTAAAGGGTGAATACCAGGGAAGTGGCAGAATAATGCCCTTTGGGGTTAGCCTTACACCAAACTGGTTAGTTGCCATAGTGGGTTTACACTTGCTGATCCATAACACCATGTTAAATATCTTTCAAATATCTTAACGATAGGCTAATTAAATTGAACATTTTTTATCCTAAGTTATACTGGTTGTTTGAAATATAGTTTGGGGATGTAACATAGAAGAAGGATTCTGGCTTTACTGGATTGGACTAAAATGAACTGGAGGAAATAAAGAACAAGGCAGAAAAGACTTTCAATAAAGTTGTTTGGCTGTGCCTTTTTACAGTCCTATATTAAATGAGATTTGGTTGGAATAATAATAATAATATTTATTTATATAGCGCCACCATATTCCGCAGCACTTTACAAGTCATAGGGTTCATGAACAAAACAAAAGTAACTGGGTAATATACAACTAAAAGACTAGAAGTCAGGGCCCTGCTAGCAAGAGCTTACAATCTATGAGGAATTGGGGGTGACACATAAGGTAATTGATTGTGATAAGTAGGATTCAATCAATTATTGAACTGATAGGAGTGGTGCTGGCCGATCTGCTTTGGGTTTGGTACTGCTAGAGGATCGAGTTAAGGCCAGAGGAGTTGGTGGCGGAGAGGTTTAGTTGGGGAAAAGTAATTTTAGGTAGCTTGATAAGCCTGCCTGAAAATATGTGTTTTTAAGGCAAGTTTGAAGGTGGAGAAGTTGTGAATTGACCTGATATTCTGGGGCAGAGTATTCCAGAGAGTAGGTGCAGCTCGAGAAAAGTCTTGAAGATAGGAACGAGAGGTACGAATTATGGAGGTTATTAATCTTAGCTGGCTAACAGAACGGAGATCACGAGTAGGGTGGTAGATGGAGATGAGGGGGGAGATATATAGAGGGGCAGCACTGTGGAGAGCTTTGTGGGTGAGAGGTTTGAACTGTATTCTGTGGTGGATGGGCAACCAGTGAAGTGACTGGCACAGACTAGTAACATCAGTGTAGCGGTTTAGGAAAGACTGAAGGGGAGAGAGTTTCGTGAGAGGGAGACCAATTAGTAATGCGTTGCAGTAGTCAAGACGAGAATGAATCAAGTCAACAACAAGAGTTTTTGCCATTTCCACCATAAGAAAAGGGCGGATTCTGGCGATATTCTTGAGGTGCAGATGACAAGAGCGTGTAAGTGATTGAATTGGAATATCATTAAAGCTTTTAAGGTGATGTATCTTAATCTAAAAGCACAAATGTGTGCCTCTAATATTATATCTGAGCAATTTGGATTGATAAAGGTGCAATGCAGGTAACATAGAAACATAGAAACATAGAATGTGTCGGCAGATAAGAACCATTTGGCCCATCTAGTCTGCCCAATATACTAAATACTATGGATATGTTCCTTGTCACTCTTTTTGTTCAAACCTACAATAGAGCTATTGGTTAGATATGTTATGAAGGCAGAGAATATGAAACAAATTCAAAATAGTAGGGCTTTACTTTTACTGTACAATTTTGCATCATACATAAATAGCATAGGGAATAAACTCAGTGGGTCCATGGAGCTTTTCTAGGAGTTTGGATCCTTCTCAGGAATTAGGTTGCAAAATGTAAGGTAGGAACGCACAAAAATCAGGATATACTTGAAACTCTGGTGTGTGAGATAACAAAAGTATATATAACAACTCAACTATGGTACCGTTATAAAAAGAGTAGAGATGAAGAGGGGCTGGAGAGACTTTCCTATCTTGACCTCAGGAAAAGCCATCTAGTAAAGATGATTAGTGATGCTAGATAGTATTAGAGATAGTATAACTAGATAGTATTATCAAGCTAGTATTATTAGATAGTTTAAATAGTATTATCAATCACTTCCATTCTAATGGTAGCCTTATACATTAGATATAAGTAGGTTTACATTTGAATATCAATCAAATGAATGATTATCTGGCAAACGATTATTTTGTGCCCCCCAAAATAATTTTTTTCTACAAAAGATCTCTCTTTGAATGAAGGTGTTTCGCCCAACTACTGGCAGAAATTGTTAAATATGGTTGAGCTGACTTCTTTTCAAAAGATAATGGTCTGTGATCTGTCAACTTAAATGGTCTTTTGTTATTAAATTTCACCTGACAAACAATCATCCATTGTGATAAACTTTAGACTTTAATGTGTATGCAAAATTGTAGTATGTTCTGATTATACTAGAGCTAGAGCAACATACAGTAATGCTTACTTACTTTTTGGAGAGGGATAAAAGGTAAAGAATATTTATGGTTAAACTCTTGAGGCTGAGACAGAATATTGACACGACCCTACTAGACATCAATAAATATAATTTATCTTTCTTAGCATGATATTTAGAAGATTGGTTGGAGGATTATGAGTTTTTGTTAATATGGACTTTGAAAAATTTGGACCAAGGGCAGAGCAGAAATGTGGACATCAAAGGAGTCCGAGATACAAGAGATAAATTCAGAAGGTCATTTAGATAAATAAAATTAGGTCTTTCTTAGGCATGTTAGGAAGGGTCTGAATGACTACAGTAAGTCACACATTTTTCTTAAAAATGGAGGGTCATTAAATATTTGCCTTTTAATAAAGCTTACTATGCATTTACTGTTTCGATAGTAAACTACTGTTTTTAAGCAAAGTTATCTAATAAAATAGAAATGCCAAAATAAAATGCTATACTTAATATCTAAACAAAAATTATTATCATCAAAAGAAGTAAATACAACAAAAAAGACAGAAATATATATATTTAAAAAATCCATGCATCACTGTGACATTACTTACCTGTTTTTCTGAGTGTCTCTGAGATCAAACAGTACACTACAGTTACTTTAGACAAAAGGATATAGTAAATGAAAGCAAACTCTTAGTTTATATACAACAGGGAAGTGATATAACATTGGCAGTTGATAGCATTAAAGGTGTGTTTACTTATGCAAATACAAAATGTTTGCAGCCTCACCTTGGTAAAACCACAGACTGGGTAATTATTACTACATGAACTACTTGGGAATAATTTTTCCCAAGAGTTCTTTACATTGGTATTTGGTTCTGCTAGGGTAATATTTTGTGCTACACTGTGGGATTTGATTCTGTTGTGGTAGTATTTGGTGCTGTGTTGTAGTATTTGGTTCTGCTGTGGCATTATTTTTTTACTGCACTTTGGTATTTGACTCTGCTGGAGAACCAAACACCAAAGTGTGGCACAATATACTGCCCCTCTTTGCTCTTTGGTATTGCTGGCCTTGCCTACATCTGTTGGTTGACCCCATCTTCTCATGTTGCTCCGACCTCCTGTAAATTTTCTGCTGTTTCAGAAACTGTGAAGCCACTGGAAACCATTATATTTGGTGGTGCTTTCTCCTAGTTAATGTGGACCTGATCTAATTCTTTTTACACTATATGTGACCTGATCTATTGTTAAATCCCAATTTCCCCCTCAATCATTTTATTAGGCAATAAGAAGCCAAACCTAAAAATGTCAGCCTCACAAATTATCCCAATAAATTTGCAAAGCTACAAGGGTACACATTGCCTCCAAGTGGAAATTCCCTCCATTGCTTAAAGGGTTGTCCCACTACAGAAAATGGCATTTATCATGTAGATAAAGTTAAAGGGAATGTGTCCCCAGAAAATAACCTGCTGTTTAAATCACTTTTTTTATGTTTAACATATATTTACTAGTGTTTTTGAGCACCGTAGTGCTCGGGTGCTCTGGGCTCGGGCCGAACACATCGTAAAATTCGGGTGCTCAACCGAGCACCCTAGTATAATGGAAGTAGTGGGAGAACCCGAGCATTAAACCAGGTACCCCCTTCTCTGAAGAGGGGAGGGTGCCTGGTTCATAAGAAAATGTCAGAAATTGTTAGTAACACCACCAAAATGGTTCTGTAACAGCATGGGGAGGATGTATGGATGCATCTTGGACTTGCTGGTCGCTGCTGGGAACTATGTTGTCCGAATAGTACGCCACTTTTACATAATGACAATAATACACACAAAACCAAGGGGAAAATTGTTTATTTTAGAGGAAAAATTGATAGAAAACATTCTTTCCTGAATATTTACTTGTATATAAAGTGCAAGTGCTGCCAAAAATTACAAGGAAGAGGCACTCCGATACACTCTTAGTTACACATAAAGGAGGGCATCATACACACCCTTTAAAATTATGATTGATGGCCTGCTGGTGACCCTCAAAAACATTAGGAGCAAGGGCCTGCTGATCTGACCAGCTAAAACATTATGGGCGGTGGCCTGCTGCCGCTTTGGTGACTCTAGTTAACCTGGGGCCGATGGCACGTCCCCGTGACGGCGACGATCCATTCGGATGTCTGGCCTATCAACTTTCGATACAATTGTCAGCTCAAAACCACTGTAAACTACGGGTAACGGGGAATCAGTGTTTGATTCCGCAGAGGGAGCCTGAGAAACGGCTACCACATCCAAGGAAGGCAAGCGGGTGGCGAGCAAATCACACACTCCCGACTCGTGGAGGTAGTGACGATAAATAACAATACAGGACTCTTAAGATGCCCTGTTATTGGAATGAGTAATACAAAATTATAGGGAATGTCACTGCAGTATTTTGGATGAGGAAACGTTATACAGGAGAGGCCCTGCTGCCGCTTTGTTGACTCTAGATAACTTCTGCCTGATCGCACATTCCCGTGACATCCACGATCCATTTGGATATCTTCCCTATTAACTTTCGATGTTCTTTTATGCGCCTAACTTGGTGTCCACCGGTAACGTGGAATCATTGTTCGATTTCGGAGAGGGAGCCTGATACATGGCTACGGCTTCCACATCCAAGCAAGGCAACATGCGCGCAAATTACCTATTAGGTATAATTAGCTGAGGGCCTGCAGATGAGCTGACCCTTTAAAAGATTTGAGTTGCGGGCCTGCTAGTGAGCTGAGGTGGAACGACAAACCCAACTTGATTTTGATGGCTGCATTAATCTGCAGGTGACTTTCATACAGCTCTACAGATTTGTTTCCATCTGCATCTTTCTCAACAATCTGTGGCCTCAGTCTTTTATCCAGACTCTGTCATTGGCCTCCTCATGCTGCCATCTTCACACCATGTCACCTTGCCACTCATTTTTATCACCATACTGCTGCTGATGCTGCTTAAAAGGCCTTAAACTGATCACCAGGCCCACAATTTAATTAAGGTTTTGGAATCGATAAACCCAACTTGCTTTTGTGGGCTGCATCAGTGGCGTAACTAGAAATGACTGTGCCCCACAGCAAATTTTTGAATGGGGCTCCATCCCACAGTAATTTTTTAGCGACCCCTTCCTTTCATGCCGCCCCCATTCCTGTGGCTAGTAAAGATCGCTCTCTCAGATCAGGGCCGGCAGCTGTCCCATCCATTTTATTCACCGTCTATACTGTCACTGTATATAATTTCATTGTGTAATACTGTTGAGGGGGCCCTGACCAAATCCTTTAGTACTCCTCCTCCTGGATGGGCCCCTTCTGGGTCAGGGCCCCAAATCTGTAGCTTCCCCTGCTTCCCCTATAGCTACGCCCCTGGTCTGCATTAATCTGTAGGTGACTGTCATACAGTTCCACAGATTTGTTTCCATCTGCATCTTTCTACACAATCTGTGGCCCTAGTCTTTTATCCAGACTCAGTCATTGTGCCACTATGTGGCCTCCTCATGCTGCCATCTCCACAGTATGTCACCTTGCCACTCATTTTTATCACCATGCTGCTGATAATGCTGCTTAAAAGGCCTTAAACTGATCACCAGGCCCACAATCTAATTAAGGTTTTACGCACAAAACCAAATAAAAAAATTGATTTTATAGGAAAAATTTATTGAAAACCTTCTTTCCTGTATATTTACTTGTATATAAAGTTCAAGTGCTGCCAAAAATTACAAGGAAGAGGCACTCCGATACAACCTGTATATCACATAAAGTTGCAGGCCTGCAGGTGAGCTGACCCTGTAAAAGATTTGAGTTGCGGGTCTGCAGGTAAGCTGACCCTGTAAAAGATTTTAGGTTTGGGCCTGCAGGTGAGCTGACCCTGTAAAAGATTTGAGTTGTGGGCCTGCTGGTGAGCGGACCCTATAAAAAATTATATGTGAGGGTCTGCTGGTGAGCGGACCCTGTAAAAAATTATATGTGAGGGCGTGCTGGTGAGCGGACCTGCTGGTGAGCGGACCCTCTAAAAAAAGTGTGATTACACTTACCGGTAATCTGTTTTCCTTGAGCCTATGACAGCACCCCTGGATAGTGACCGCCCCCTCCTTAGGACAGGAAACAGGAACCACTTTAAAAGGAGGGACCATCCCTCTTCACACCAGTACTATTCCAAGAACTAAGGAAACAATCAGCCAATTAAAATAACCTTTTTTGGGAAGGGAATTAACCGGGTGCTGTCATAGTAACATAGTACAAAGGCCAAAAAAAGACATTTGTCCATCCAGTTCGGCCTGTCATCCTGCAAGTTGATCCAGAGGAAGGCAAAAAAAAAAACTGTGAGGTAGAAGCCAATTTTCCCCACTTTAGGGGAATAAAAAATTCCTTCCCGACTCCCATCAGGCAATCAGAATAACTCCCTGGATCAACGACTCCTCTCTAGTAGCTATAGCCTATAATATTTTTACGCTCCAGAAATACATCCAGGCCCCTCTTGAATTCCTTTATTGTACTCACCATCACCACCTCCTCAGGCAGAGCGTTTCATAGTCTCACTGCTCTTACCGTAAAGAATCCTCTTCTATGTTTGTGTACAAACCTTTCCTCCAGACGCAGAGGATGTCCCCTCGTCACAGTCACAGTCCTGGGGATAAATAGATGATGGGATAGATCTCTGTACTGACCCCTGATATATTAATATATATTAATTAGATCTCCCCTCAGTCGTCTTTTTTCTAAAGTGAATAACCCTAATTTTGATAATCTTTCCGGGTACTGTAGTTGCCCCATTCCAGTTATTACTTTAGTTGCCCTCCTCTGGACCCTCTCCAGCTCTGCTATGTCGGTCTTGTTTACAGGAGCCCAGAACTGTACACAGTACTCCATGTGTGGTCTGACTAGCGATTTGAAAAGTGGTAGGACTATGTTCTTATCACGGGCATCTATGCCCCTTTTGATGCAACCCATTATCTTATTGGCCTTGCAGCAGCTGCCTGACACAGATTTTTGCAGCTTAGTTTGCTGTTTATTAAAATTCCTAGATCCTTTTCCATGTCAGTGTTACCGAGTGTTTTACCATTTAGTATGTACGGGTGACTTGCATTATTCCTTCCCATGTGCATAACTTTACATTTGTCAGTGTTAAACCTCATCTGACACTTATCTGCCCAAGCCTCCAATCTATCCAGATCCCTCTGTAGTAGTATACTGTCCTCTTCAGTGTTAATTACTTTACACAGTTTAGTGTCATCTGCGAAAATTGATACTTTACTATGCAAGCCTTCTACAAGATTATTAATAAATATATTGAAGAGAATAGGGCCCAATACTGACCCCTGAGGTACCCCACTAGTGACAGTGACCCAATCTGAGTGTGTACCGTTAATAACCACCCTCTGTTTTCGATCATTGAGCCAGTTACTTACCCACATAGGCTCAAGGAAAACAGATTACCAGTAAGTGTAATCACACTTTTCCCCCTCGCCTATGACAGCACCCCTGGATCTAAGCGAGATTAAATCCGGGTGGGACAACTGCCTGAAGGACTTTACATCCAAATATTAGACCCTCATTAGAGGGTAACTGAAGTCTGTAGTGCCTGAAAAACGTGTGAGGAGAACTCCAGGTGGCCGCTCAACAAATTTGTTCTTTAGAGGCAGAGGCTCTTTCTGCCCAGAACGTGGAGACCGCTCTGGTAAAGTGGGCTCCAAATCCAGTAGGCGGGGAGACTCCCTTGAAGGAATACGTTAACTGAATAGCTTGTTTTATCCATCTGGCAATGGTCTGGGATGAAGCAGCCAAACCCTTTCTCTTGCCCTGAATGGAAAGAAGTAGTCTAGAAGAAGCTCTCCAAGGTTGAGTGATCTCTAGATACTGTAATAAACATCTTCTAACATCTAGACAGTGTAATTCAGATTCTCTACTATTTTTAGGAGAAGCACATAAAGAGGGCAAGACTATCTCCTGAGAACAATGAAAAGACGACACCTTTAGCAAAAATGAAGGATCTGGCGAGATTATCACTCGATCATCCAAAATATTTAAATACGGTCTTTCCATAGAAAAAGCCGAAATCTCACTCACTCTCCTAGCAGATGTAATGGCTAGTAAAAAGGCCAGTTTTAATGTTATTAATCTTAAGGAGATTTCCTGGATAGGCTCAAAAGGATCTGACGTAAGGGCTGCAAGTACCAGGTTTAGATCCCAAGGTGGAATTTTACCTCTATGGACTGGAGATAATTTTTAAACTGCAGTTATAAATCTTTTTATTCAACATATGAGAGTGAATCTAGATGACACATCCTCAATGCTATGCTTTTGATATGACAACTGTTTTTCAGCATAATAAAACATGGCTTCTCAGCACAATTATTAATAAATATAACCTTATGCTATGCACTAAAAGGAGGCATTGGTATACAGTTTGATCAAAAAGCATAGGCCCACTTACCACGACAAGATTGCCGCTCAAAATAGGGACCTACTCTAACTTTGGCGCGGCACTGCGCAGCGACCACCGGAGCCCCCGCACCGCACCAGCAGGTGACGGGACCCAGTTGTCACAACAGGAAGGTAAGCAGGGAAACAACCAAACACGGGAAAACAAACTGAACAAACGACTAGGCCCAAAAACTAGGGAGAAAGGGTCACCTCCTAGCGATCCCTAAAAGCTTTCCCTAAGCTGCTGTGCCCATGTGCATACCCTTAGGGTGGATATGCACATGCCCTTGTGCCTAAACCTGAACTCCCTGGGCAAACCCTAAGCAGCAGGGAAAAGGGAAGCAGCAACCTGCTTCTTCAAACCAGGAAGAAGCAAGAGTCTCCCTAGAGGCCTAGATAAAACACACAAAGGGAAATGAAGGAGAGGACTTATCTTGAGCAGAGCTGGAGCAGACGATCCACCACAAATTAAGAGCTCCCAGGAAAAGAACTATAACCCGCACAGGCCACTGGGGGAAGGAGGGATAAATAGCCTCACTAACAATGAAACCCAGTACACCTGAGGGAAGGTGGATCCAGCTCAAATCCAAATCAAAACAAACCAAGAAGTCAGACATGTGCAGCCAATCTGACAGATCTCCGCACATTCACAGGGCAAGGCGTGACAGTACCCCCCCTTCTACGGGTGACCTCCGGACACCCCGGACCAACTTTATCCAGGTGTGCCCTGTGAAAGGCCCTCACCAGGCAGCTAGCACTGACATCAGCAGCCGGAACCCACATTCTTTCCTTGGGACTGTATCCCTTCCAGTGCACCAGGTACTGGAGGGAACCCCGAAGAACACGTGAGTCGAGAATCTTAGAGATTTCAATCTCCAAATTGCCATCCACCAGGACAGGAAGAGGTGGCAATGGAGATGATTCCACAGGTTCCACATATTTCTTTAATAAAGACCTGCAAAACACATTATGGATCTTCCAGGTCTGAGGAAGATTTAGACGAAACGCCACCGGGTTGACAATCGCAGAGATTTTGTAAGGGCCAATAAATCTTGGACCCAATTTCCAAGATGGTACCTTCAGCTTAATGTTTCTAGTGGACAACCACACCGAATCACCCACACACATGTCCAGACCAGTTAAGCGTCTCCTGTCAGCCATCCGTTTATATCTTTCACCCATCTTTTCCAAATTAACTTGGATCTTCAGCCAGATAGATGACAAGGCGGAAGAGAATCTCTCCTCTTCTGGAATCCCAGAAGATCAAGTCCCAGAAAAAGTACCAAACTGTGGGTGAAAACCATATGCGCAAAAAATGGAGACTTATCAGTGGACTCTTCTCTACGGTTATTTAAGGCAAATCCGGCTAGAGACAAGAACGAGGACCAGTCATCCTGGTTCTCGGCAACAAAACACCTCAAATAGGTCTCCAGGTTTTGGTTAGTGCGCTCTGTCTGACTGTTCGACTGGGGATAAAAAGCCAAAGAAAAAGACAGTTGAATTCCCAGACGAGAGCAGAACGCCCTCCAAAACCTGGAAACAAATTGTGTCCCCCTTTCAGACACCACATCAGAGGGAATGTAATGTAGTTTCACAATGTTATCGATAAAAACCTGAGCGAGAGTTTTGGCATTGGGCAAGCTAGGCAACGGTACAATGTGGGCCATCTTACTGAAGCGTTCCACTACCACCAAAATGACAGTTTTCTCAGAAGAACACGGTAAATTGGTAATAAAGTCCATGGACAAATGCGTTCAAGGATGAGACGGGATGGAAAAAGGAAGAAGGGATCCTGAAGGCCGAGTGTGAGCCACCTTTGCGCGTGCACAGGTCTCACAAGCTGTCACATAACCCTCCACATACATGCTCAACCCTGGCCACTAGAATCTCTGGGAAATAAGATCTCTGGTGGATTTGCTTCCAGGATGTCCCGCAAGGACCATATCATGATGTTCCTTGAACACCTTGTATCGCAGTTCAGCAGGAACAAACAACTTGTCTGGAGGACAAGAATCAGGAGCCTCCTCCTGGGCCCCCAACACCTCCATCTCCAACTCGGGGTACAGAGCGTCAACCACCACCCCATCAGCCAAAATCGGAGCGGGATCCCCCGAATCACTCCCCCCAAGGAAACTATGTGACAACTCATCTGCCTTGACGTTGTTAACCCCAGGGCGAAAGGTAACCACAAAATTTAACCTAGTAAAAAACAGTGACCATCTAGCCTGTCTAGGATTCAGGCGCTTAGCAGACTGCAGGTAAGCCAAATTCTTGTGGTCAGTATATACCGTAATAGGATGAGTAGCCCCCTCAAACCAATGAGGCCATTCCTCAAAGGCCAATTTAATGGCCAGCAACTCTATCTCCTACATCATCATTTATTTCTGCGGCCGAGAGTTTTTTTCAGAAAAAAGCATACGGACGCCATTTGCTAGGGGATGGACCCTGCGACAGAACTGTTCCGACCCCCACTTCTGATGCATCAACCTCCACGATAAATGGTTGAGACATATCAGGTTGCATCAGAATGGGAGCAGACGCAAAACATTTCTTAATAGCAGAAAAGGCCTGTAATGCCTCATCCAACCAGACAGAAAAGTCAGTGCCTTTTTTTGTCATATCTGTCAAAGGTTTTGAAGGGTTAAATAGAATAAGCTATATGATCTGTAGGAATGACAGGATGTTGGGTGACATCATACTAGAGGGTGAATGTATTTACTTTAGCCTTATTTCCATATAAGGAATTGTCTCGCCTCAGCACTATTGTAATGAGAACCACATCTGTTTCCTGTATGGATGAATGTATAAGAAGCTATATTTTCAGAATAAACTCAGAGCTGTTTCAGAGACCATATAGTGTGTGTCATTAATATATACACTCACCTAAAAAATTATTAGGAACACCTGTTCTATTTCTCATTAATGCAATTATCTAGTCAACCAATCACATGGCAGTTGCTTCAATGCATTTAGGGGTGTGGTCCTGGTCAAGACAATCTCCTGAACTCCAAACTGAATGTCAGAATGGGAAAGAAAGGTGATTTAAGCAATTTTGAGCATGGCATGGTTGTTGGTGCCAGACGGGCCGGTCTGAGTATTTCACAATCTGCTCAGTTACTGGGTTTTTACCGCACAACCATTTCTAGGGTTTACAAAGAATGGTGTGAAAAAGGAAAAACATCCAGTATGCGGCAGTCCTGTAGGCAAAAATGCCTTGTGGATGCTAGAGGTCAGAGGAGAATGGGCCGACTGATTCAAGCTGATAGAAGAGCAACGTTGACTGAAATAACCACTCGTTACAACCAAGGGATGCAGCAAAGCATTTGTGAAGCCACAACACGCACAACCTTGAGGCGGATGGGCTACAACAGCAGAAGACCCCACCGGGTACCACTCATCTCCACTACAAATAGGAAAAAGAGGCTACAATTTGCATGAGCTCACCAAAATTGGACTGTTGAAGACTGGAAAAATATTGCCTGGTCTGATGAGTCTCGATTTCTGTTGAGACATTCAAATGGTAGAGTCCGAATTTGGCTTAAACAGAATGAGAACATGTATCCATCATGCCTTGTTACCACTGTGCAGGCTGGTGGTGGTGGTGTAATGGTGTGGGGGATGTTTTCTGGGTTCACTTTAGGCTCTTAGTGCCAATTGGGCATCGTTTAAATGCCACGGGCTACCTGAGCATTGTTTCTGACCATGTCCATCCCTTCATGACCACCATGTACCCATCCTCTGATGGCTACTTCCAGCAGGATAATGCACCATGTCACAAAGCTTGAATCATTTCAAATTGGTTTCTTGAACATGACAATGAGTTCACTGTACTAAAATGGCCCCCACAGTCACCAGATCTCAACCCAATAGAGCATCTTTGGGATGTGGTGGAACGGGAGCTTTGTGCCCTGGATGTGCATCCCTCAATTCTCCATCAACTGCAAGATGCTATCCTATCAATATGGGCCAACATTTCTAAAGAATGCTATCAGCACCTTGTTGAATCAATGCCACGTAGAATTAAGGCAGTTTTGAAGGCAAAAGGGGGTCCAACACCGTATTAGTATGGTGTTCCTAATAATTCTTTAGGTGAGTGTAGATCTCCAGGCGCCTGTCTTTGGAGATGAAGGAGAAATCAGGGTGCATACAAAAGCAGATTTCCTTCAGCTAGGGGCTCTGTCCGGGATAGAACATGCAGGAATTCGGTAAGTACGGAAAATTCCTGTCTTTAAGGACGGGAAATTCCGATGCTTTCCGAAAACTCTCTGTTGTTTCTATCTTGAATCCACTTCAGACACACTGAAAGGAATAGTATCTATCTTTAGGAAAGATAGAGTTTAAATAGACTACTGGCCAAGTCTAAAAGATAAATTCTTTAGGGAAGGATTTAAAAGAGGAATTATTTTGGGAAGAATTCAAATATTGTCTGCACCCTGCTTTCTCTTGTCAGCCAATTTCTATCGCTTCTTATCTGTCGCTTTCTTATACTCTCTTTCATGTTATGATGTTATGAAGCATTAAGTAATTTTATTTTATGCTGAAGGTAAGCAGCAAATGATACTGTGAAAACTGTACTAACTTTATTGTGTGTGTCGTGGAAAACCGTAAGATGCCCCACCACTCTGGCGAGGGGAAACCCGCTAACCCAGAAACTGCTGAACGCAAGTGACGGTTTTAAGGGATAATACTAACAGTCAGTTGAGAAGGAAGTTGAGCATAGACATAAGTCCTATCTGACCCAGTTGACAGGAATTGTTGGAGCCTTTACGGTTCAGTACAGCCAGTCCTGGGGAGAGTTCTGCTCTGCCTCCGTCTCAATTAAGTTATAAGAAATGGGTGCAAAGCAAGGAAAGGTCTCTATACCCCCTCCGTATGTAGGAGAAACATGTAAGGATTATGTAGCCCGGGTCTGTGGGACTGATTATTATTTAGTTACTCCCTGGGTGGACAATATGGCAGGATGGACAGAGGGGATGAAGAGTATACATTTTTTCCCTCGGGAAGGGGCTAATGACACCTTCCATATGGACATGGTAAAATGATTATGTTTGGGTGACACTGAAGCTTAGCCATATTATGGTCCAGACCCCCAGTGGGACATGCAGTATATGAAGTTGGGAGAGGTAAATTGGCTTACTTATGCACCATATTGGTATGACAGACCAAATAAAAAGGTTAAGAAACAGAAGGCAGAGAACCAGGAGGGATATAAAAAAAACAGGAGTTAGAAAAAGAATTGACAAGGGGTTCACCTCAGAAGCACCCTCCTCCCTATTTAGGAAATATCCCACAGATATATCCATTCCTTTCAAAAGATTACTTAGATTTACTGGCTGGATATACTGCTACCAACATCCAACCACCTACAGCTCCCCAGCTCCCGCAGACACCTCCGCAGTTGCCCCAACCTATGCCTGATCAGAGTGGTCAGGATCCAGCGGCGGGTGCTGTTGGTGATGGGGATGTCATATCTCCCAGGCGCCTGAGATCACAAAAGTATTTTCCCAAACCTGAACATATATCTCATCATGATGAGGACAGTGACCATGAGGAACAGTTCCCTTTTATGACTGTAGGGGACACCTTGTTAAAGAAACCTATTGAAGTAGATGATATTAATAAGATTGTTAAACACTGCCCTAAACCCTCTTCATCTTCATCTGGGACATTTCATTATTTGAAGAGAGCTTGTAAAGGGAGATGTCTAACTCAGGAGGATATGCACCTTATAATAGATGGGATCGTTGGGCACAATTCCCCCTGGGATTGGAGTAAGGTCCCCTCTATAAGCACTATATAGCACCCGAATACGCCGGCTGGAAATTATAAATTAAATACTGAGGCAGGCATAGACACGATGTGGGAAGAAATTAAGTGTGAAATGGAGAGGTGTTTTCAGACTAGGTCCTCGTTGCAAGATAATGCACCTGGGGCGTGAAAACCCAAGGGCAGAATATAGAATATTTGACACAGTCCTGACCTCAGTATCTGAGGAAAGGGATTTAGGAGTAATTATTTCAGAAGACTTAAAGGTGGGAAGACAATGTAATAGAGCAGCACGAAATGCCAGCAGAATGCTTGGATGTATAGGGAGAGGTATAAGCAGTAGAAAGAGTGAAGTGCTTATGCCGCTGTACAGAACACTGGTGAGACCTCAATTGGAGTATTGTGCGCAGTACTGGAGGCCATATCTCCAGAAGGATATAGATACTCTAGAGAGAGTTCAGAGAAGAGCTACTAAACTAGTACATGGATTGCAGGATAAAACTTACTAGGAAAGGTTAAAGGACCTTAATATGTATAGCTTGGAAGAAAGAAGAGACAGAGGGGATATAATAGAAACTTTTAAATACATAAAGGGAATCAACTCGGTAAAGGAGGAGAGCATATTTAAAAGAAGAAAAACTACCACAAGAGGACACAGTTTTAAATTAGAGGGGCAAAGGTTTAAAAGTAATATAAGGAAGTATTACTTTACTGAGAGAGTAGTGGATGCATGGAATAGCCTTCCTGCAGAAGTGGTAGCTGCAAATACAGTGAAGGGGTTTAAGCATGCATGGAATAGGCATAAGGCTATCCTTCATATAAGATAGGGCAAGGGACTATTCATAGGATTCAGATATATTGGGCAGACTAGATGGGCCAAATGGTTCTTATCTGCCGACACATTCTATGTTTCTATGTTACTGTAGCCTGTAAACAAAAATCAGGAGAGTATGTTATAGACTTTTGGAAGAGGTTTAATGAAGTTTGGACTCTGGAGGCAAGAATGAGTATTCAGGATAATATGCATTCTATGCTCATTCAGACTTTCCTTACCAATCTATAGCCACATCTCCAGCTTACTGTTAAACAAATGATCTCTGAATGGCCTGGTCTTAATAAAGATCAATTCCAAAATAAGTTAATGGAGAAAGATGCGGTGGGTTGTTTTGAAATGGTAGGACCTAAAGAGGCCCATTACCAAACTCAGAATAGGAATTGTCCCACGAATCAGCCCAATAGGGGAAGTGGCAGAAGAAGGGGTAGAGGGCCATGCTCTGGGAGAGGGGGGAATAATAGAACTCGTCCTGCAGGTTGCTTTAATTGTGGTAAGACTGACCACTGGATCAGTCAATGCCCTTACCCACTCAGGCAACATGCCCAAAATAATACCCAAGCTCAAGGCACACAACCATACCCAAAAGCTCAGATCCGAGATTCCCCCCCCCCCACTGCCACAGCCCCAGAATAATACTCCTCATTTTCCCGTAGCCTGGGGGCAGCAGACATCACAATGAGGATGCCCGGGGGACAGTATCCTAGCATTCACTCTCATCACAAACCACTATAAGGAATCACCACTGATTGTGTTAACCATAGAGGGACGTCCTCTCCCTTTTCTTGTGGATTCTGGTGCTACTAGTAGTACTATATGTGAGGATTATTATAGTGGTCCAAGAGAGAATGCTGAGCCCTCTGTGGGAATTAATGGGATACTGACCAGATCTTATAAAACTCCTCCCCTCTCGATCCAACATCCATACAAGTCAATGTTCACACACAGTTTTAGGATCATTCCAAATTGTCCTGTGAATTTATTAGGGAGAGATTTGTTTGTTCTGGTAAAGTTGCAGTTGGGGATTAGCAAGACGGGACACCTACATGTCACATCCTCAGTTATGCCCATTCATGTACCAAAGGGTAATTGTTTTTTATATTTGGAATGCCAACCTCAGGATCTGCTACTTGATCCGGTTCCTCCCGAGGTTTGGGCAAATACTGACCAAGATGTTGGCCTTATCTCTTGTACACCATATAAGGCAATGCTTAAGCTCGGCGCTGCACCTGTTTATATTAAATAATACCCCTTTTCCCCAGAAAAATAAAAGGGGATTGAGTCTATGTTGATGGAATTCCTGGAGGCAGGGGTTATTGAGGAAATTATTACTCCCTATAATACACCTATCAACCTAGTGAGAAAGGCTAATAATACCTTTAGGTTTGTCCAGGATCTTAGAGCGGTAAATGCACAGATCATACCCATAGCCCCTGTGGTTCCAGACGTACCATCTCTGCTATCAGCTATTCCTGCCCATGCAGAGTTTTTCTCTGTTATTGATTTAAAGAATGCATTTTTTTTCTGTCCCAGTTGACAAGGAGACACAGACACTTTTTGCCTTCACATTTAAATTTTGCCAGTATACTTGGTGTAGAATGCCTCAGGGTTATGTAGACTCTCCAGTAGTCTACTTCATTGTCCTCCAAGTTACATTGCGCCCTTGGACTGCCCCTCATGGTTCTGTCCTTCTACAGTATGTGGACGATCTCCTCATATGTAGTTCTACTCGGGAGGCCTGGAGGCAGACTGTGTTAGTTTATTACTGTGGTTATGTGAATGTGGTCACAAAGTTTCTAGGAAGAAATTACAATGGTGTATGGAAAGTGTTGAGTATTTGGGCTTTGTTCTCAGTAAAGGTGAGAAGAAAATCAGCCATGCCAGAATTACCGCCGTACTGGGTCTGCCCCACCCACAAACCAAGAAAGACATGTTGACCTTTCTTGGCATGATTGGTTACTGCTGCCAATGGATTGCTCCTTGTTCCTACTATGATAATATTCTGAGACAAGCCACTAATACTGATATGTCTGACTTCATTAAATGGTCTGATGAAATGTTACAAGCTTTTAGTCATTTGAAATGTGCAATGGTTTCAAGTCCTGGTTTGGGCCTACCCGACTATGGTGTGATGTTTCACTTATTTGCCAGGGACAATTGTAAAACTATGGTGGGAGTCCTGGCGCAAGATCATGGAGGCAAATTCCGCCCTGTTGCTTTTTTCTCAAAAGTGGTTCCTGTACAGGTTCAGGGCATGCCTGCGTGTCTCAGGAGTTTGGCAGCCTGTGCTATGGTCGCTGAGATGGCCACGCCTATCACCCTAAGTCATCCCACCACTCTGCATACCTCACACAATGTTCAGGCCATATTGAAGAACATACAGGGAGTGCAGAATTATTAGGCAAGTTGTATTTTTGAGGATTAATTTTATTATTGAACAACAACCATGTTCTCAATGAACCCAAAAAAACTCATTAATATCAAAGCTGAATATGTTTGGAAGTAGTTTTTAGTTTGTTTTTAGTTTTAGCTATTTTAGGGGGATATCTGTGTGTGCAGGTGACTATTACTGTACATAAATATTAGGCAACTTAACAAAAAACAAATATATACCCATTTCAATTATTTATATTTTCCAGTGAAACCAATATAACATCTCAACATTCACAAATATACATTTCTGACATTCAAAAACAAAACAAAAAAAAAACAGTGACCAATATAGCCACCTTTCTTTGCAAGGACACTCAAAAGCCTGCCATCCATGGATTCTGTCAGTGTTTTGATCTGTTCACCATCAACATTGCGTGCAGCAGCAACCACAGCCTCCCAGACACTGTTCAGAGAGGTGTACTGTTTTCCCTCCTTGTAAATCTCACATTTGATGATGGACCACAGGTTCTCAATGGGGTTCAGATCAGGTGAACAAGGAGGCCATGTCATTAGATTTTCTTCTTTTATACCCTTTATTGCCAGCCACGCTGTGGAGTACTTGGACGCGTGTGATGGAGCATTGTCCTGCATGAAAATCATGTTCTTCTTGAAGGATGCAGACTTCTTCCTGTACCACTGCTTGAAGAAGGTGTCTTCCAGAAACTGGCAGTAGGACTGGGAGTTGAGTTTGACTCCATCCCCAACCCGAAAAGACCCCACAAGCTCATCTTTGATGATACCAGCCCAAACCAGTACTCCACCTCCACCTTGCTGGCGTCTTAGTCGGACTGGAGCTCTCTGCCCTTTACCAATCCAGCCACGGGCCCATCCATCTGGCCCATCAAGACTCACTCTCATTTCATCAGTCCATAAAACCTTAGAAAAATCAGTCTTGAGATATTTCTTGGCCCAGTCTTGACGTTTCAGCTTGTGTGTCTTGTTCAGTGGTGGTCGTCTTTCAGCCTTTCTTACCTTGGCCATGTCTCTGACTATTGCACACCTTGTGCTTTTGGGCACTCCAGTGATGTTGCAGCTCTGAAATATGGCCAAACTGGTGGCAAGTGGCATCTTGGCAGCTGCACGCTTGACTTTTCTCAGTTCATGGGCAGTTATTTTGCGCCTTGGTTTTTCCACACGCTTCTTGCGACCCTGTTGACTATTTTGAATGAAACGCTTGATTGTTCGATGATCACGCTTCAGAAGCTTTGCAATTTTAAGAGTGCTGCATCCCTCTGCAAGATATCTCACTATTTTTGACTTTTCTGAGCCTGTCAAGTCCTTCTTTTGACCCATTTTGCCAAAGGAAAGGAAGTTGCCTAATAATTATGCACACCTAATATAGGGTGTTGATGTCATTAGACCACACCCCTTCTCATTACAGAGATGCACATCACCTAATATGCTTAATTGGTAGTAGGCTTTCGAACCTATACAGCTTGGAGTAAGACAACATGCATAAAGAGGATGATGTGGTCAAAATACTCATTTGCCTAATAATTCTGCACGCAGTGTACATACACAACACATGTCAGCACAAAGACTGAGTGGATATGAAGTTTTGTTACTATGTAATCCTCAACTTCATATCAAATACTCAGCACCCACATTCGGTCACATGGCTATACTGAATGCCCTACTTGGCTACAAGGGAGAGCAGGATGATTTGCCTCCTCCCCATGCATGTACTGAACTTATACATGAACATACCTCACCTAGGCCTGACTTACAGTCCACACCCATTGAAGGAGCACCTGATATTTTTGTGGATGGATCCTGTTCCCGCCCTAATGACAACACTTATCATGCAGGATACGCTGTGGTTCAACTCCCTGATGTTGTACTGGAATCGAATCCTATACCTTTTCAGTCAGCCCAAGCAGCTGAACTGATTGCCCTCACTAGAGCTTGTTGTCTTTTTGAGGGGAGAGATGTCAATGTATACATCGATTCCAAGTATGCCTTTGGGGTTGTACATGATCCATGGGGTAACTTGGCAGAGGAGAGGCTTCATAGCTGCAGATGGGAGACAAATCTCACATTCCACCCTAGTACATGATCTCCTGGCCACCATCCAATTACCAAGCAAAGTTGCTATTATCCATTGTAAGGCACATACTAGTCTCCAAACGCACATAGCTAAAGGGAATGCCCTAGCTGATCAGGCAGCAAAAGAGGCTACTATTAGAACGGCAGCAACAGTTCAAATGCCCTCCCTAGTTCCAGACATTACCCTTACTGACAATCTATTGCTCAGCCTCCAGGATTTGGCTACCAGTAGTGACAAAATAGAATGGCAGTCGGTAGGTGCAGTACAAGACCCTGATATAGGTCTTATCTGCAAAGAGGGGAAACCATGTATTCCAGTTGCAAGCTCCCCGATTTTAATTGCACAATATCATGGTCTTAGCCATAGCGGAGCACAGGCAACCACTGACCTCATTCAGAGAGATTTTTTTATACCAAGTCTTAGATCAAAGGTACAATCTTATGTTTCACAGTGTATTATATGTCTCAGAAACAACCCAAATAATTCAAAGAAGGCCCTACACCAGCATCTGAATTACCTAACTTTGCCATTCACTCACTTACAAATTAACTTCACCCATATCCCAAAGACAGGAAGAAAGCAGGAGTATTCTCTTGTAATTGTGGATATGTTCTCTAGATGGCCGGAGGTTTTTCCTACTACCAATGAAACCACACAAATTGTGGTAAAAATGTTGTTACAAGAGATCATCCCCAGATGGGGGTGTCCTGTTCAAATTGAATCAGATAATGGCCCAGCTTTTGCGTCCAGGGTATGTAAGGAGCTTTCCAAAGCCCTTAGGATTGACTGGAAGTTCCACCTCCCTTATCACCCACAGAGTTCCGGGGTAGTAGAAAGGATGAATAGAACAATTAAAGAAAAAATAAGGAAAATTACTGGGGGCACGTTCGCTAATTGGAAAAAGTTCTTGCCTATAGCCCTAGCAGAAATTAGGATGCAGCCTAATAAGAATACTGGTTACTCACCATTTGAGGTCCTAATAGGAAGAGCCTTCGCCACCCCTTGGGATCCAAAGGCCCCCGTGATAGAAAAAGGGGATCTAGAAGTAGTACAGGCAGAATATGTGAGGAAACTTGTAGAAACTTTAGATAAAATTGAACGAGATGTTGCTCGTGCCTCTCCTTTCTCTCCACAGGAACCTACGTATACTTTCCAACCAGGAGACGTGGTGATAGTCCAGCGCCTGGCAAAAGGACGAAAACAAACTGAGTTCCCGTTTGGACCACCCACCCGAGTGGTAGCAGTCACCAGAACAGCGATTCTCACAGAAGAGGCTCCAATCTGGATTCACGCTAGCAGAGTGAAAAGGGTCCCTGAGGCTTCTTCTCCGGTGACGGACAAAGACAAAGAGGGTGAAGCAGGTGTGAAATCCCTGAACAAAGAGGGGAGCTCAGAAGAAGTTTCCCTGAAAAGTGCCTTGCCACAGGCTGAAGATGATGACCCCACAATATTCTAGGAGATTTGTTTGTCTGCTGATAATTATTAATCTTTGTGTTTTCTTGCCAGTCTGGCTTATTACTACATGTATTTATCACCAAGAGGAGATGAGTTTCTTCTGCGGTGCACCAAATAATCAGTCAGTATATAAAAGAGCTCAGGAGCAAGATCCCTTTGCTCCCGTCCCTTTTTATTCTGAACAGAATAGTATAGTCAGGATGGCAAATACCCTAAATGTTAGTTCATTGTGCCTTAGAGACTTACAGAGCCCACGGGATCTTATACAAACATGTGTTATTGCTGTGCTTACACCCGATGAATACCTCCTTGAAGTCTGGTCGATGGCTAACAATACACAATCTTTTATTCCCTTGTATGACTTCTGTGGGCAGTGTCAGAAATTAGGAAATATCAGGCATAATATTAGAATAATTACTATTAATGTGACTGCAGCAGAGACTTGTTTTACCTTTTCCCAGGATATGACTTTATATTGTGATAGTAGAAACATAAAAAGTGGATTACCTAAGAATAGTGTATATGATTATATTGAAGACACTTGTAAAAAGAATAGTAGGCTTGCTAGCTCCCTGAATAATTCCATGAGTTATAATAAGACCATTGTAACTCCCAGTTTTATCTATAATATAATGCTCCCTAAGGGATGTTTTTTGTCTTGTGGTAACAGCACTTACAATTACATTCCTGCTAATGTTATTGGAGGTCCCTGTGCGTTATCCAGGCTGACTTTGGCCCTTCCCAGTCAACCCCCTATCAGGAGAGCTTACAGATCGGTTACCAAGACTTTATCAGAAGACTGTGACTCTACTTTACCCCTTCTCAGCCATGCAGAATATACAAGTTTGGGCTCCTCTATATTAGGAGTGCCTGGACTGGCTATATATAATACTCGTACTATAAATTCTATTGCATGTGACTTGGCTAAATCTCTGAATCATACCTCTATCGCCTTATCAGACATGCTTTTAGATCTACAAGGCGTAAGAGGAGCAAGGCTAGAAATTAGATTTGCTGTGGATTATCTGTTACTTAAACATAATATAGGATGTCAAGATTTTAAAGGAATGTGTTGCTTTAATTTATCTGACCATTCAGGATCAATCCAGTCTCAAGCGTTACATGAAATTGCCAATAATATCAAGCAAGATGTTGATTCATCCTCTTGGTGGGACTGGTTATTGAGCTGGCTGCCGGATTTGAGTTGGTTAGGAACATTGTTTATCAGTATTATATTTGCTTCCTTGATTATCATATGTTGTATCCAATGTATCCCTTCCCTCATACAGATGTTTTGTGTAATGTGTCCAAAACCCACAGATCCTGGACAATCATATGCTACTTACCTCTCTATGAGAGAAAGAAGATAAGTCATATTCATGACTTAAGAGGGGATTGAAGGGTTAAACAGAATAAGCTATATGATCTGTAGGAATGACAGGATTTTGGGTGACATCATACTAGAGGGTGAATGTATTTACTTTAGCCTTATTTCCATATAAGGAATTGTCTCTCCTCAGCACTATTGTAATGAGAACCACATCTGTTTCCTGTATGGATGAATGTATAAGCAGCTATATTTTCAGAATAAACTCAGAGCTGTTTCAGAGACCATATAGTGTGTGTCATTGATATAGCTCTCCAGGCGCCTGTCTTTGGAGACGAAGGAGAAATCAGGGTGCATACAGAAGCAGACTCTTTCAGGTTTTACAATGGTGGAATAATTCAAGATGAATTTTCTGTAGTAATTGGTAAAACCCAAAAAACGCATCAGAGCTTTCTGATTCTCAGGCCGGTCCCATTACAGTACCGCCCGGACCTTTTCGGGGTCCATACGAAAACCAGAGTCAGAAAGCAGGTATCCTAAAAACGGTAGCTCCTGGACAGCAAATACACATTTTTCCAATTTTGCATACAATTTATTCTCCCGAAGTATCGACAACACCTGTCTCACGTGATCCTGATGGGTCTCCAAATTGGGTGAGTAAATTAGTTTATCATCAAGGTAAATAACAATGAACCTTCCCACTAAATGATGGAAAATATCATTCACAAATCGCTGAAAGACCGCTGGCGCATTAGTTAAACCAAAGGGCATGACAAGATTCTCAAAATGACCTTCGGGTATATTGAAGGCTGTTTTTCCACTCATCTCCTTCCTTGATTCTGATCAGATTATAAGCTCCTCTTAAATCCAAATTGGAGAACACCTTGGCTCCGACAATTTGATTAAATAGATCAGAAATAAAAGGAAGGGGATACGGATCAAGGACCATAATGAGATTCAATTCCCGGAAATCTAAACACAGTCTAAGTGATCCGTCTTTCTTTTTTACGAAAACAAAGCCGGCGGCCACAGGGGACTTAGATGGGCTAATATGTCCCTTTGCCAAACTCTCTGCAATATACTTCCGCATAGCTTCTCTTTCAGGTTGAGATAGGTTGTATAGTCGAGATTTTGGCAGTTTAGCTCCAGGGATGAGATTGACCGGACAATAATATTCTCGATGTGGAGGCAGCTCCTGGGCTCCACCCTCCGAGAATACGTCCGCAAAATCTGAGAGAAACTGAGGTAGGAACGTAGTTGACACCCCTGAGATAGAAGCACCAAGACAGTTGTCCGAACAAAACTCACTCCAGCTACTGATTTGTCTTGTTTGCCAGTCAATAGTAGGGTTATGCTTTATCAACCATGGTAAACCCAGAACCATCGGAGCAGGCAAGCCGTTCATAACAAAACAAGAAATGGACTCAACATGTGAATCACCCACCCTTAACTTAATGTCATGAACGATATAAGTCAGACTCTTTTGTGAGAGAGGGGAGGAATCAATAGCAAACACTAGTATCTCTTCATCTACAGTGCTAGTCCTAAAACCAAGATTTTGGAGGAATGAAAATCAATAAGGTTTACTCCCGCACCACAGTCAACAAATACCTCAAAATCAAAATTTCCTGAGTCCAGCGCCACCATTGCAGGCAGGAGGAAACGGGTATTGCAGGGAGAATGCATATTTGCTTGCTCAGACTCCCCATTCACACTACCAAGAGTCAGGGAAGTCTTTTTTTTCTCTTTATGTAAATACCTCCATAGTTTTTCGTTACCGCTTTGAGGTTTAAGAAAAGGACATGCACAAACAAAATGACCTTCTTTTCCACAGAAGCAACATTGCTTATTCAGCTTCCTAAAATCCCTATCACCTGAGCGAAAGGAAACCTGGCCCAACTGCATAGGCTCCTCTCCTGCCCCAGATTCAAAAGTCATATTACCCCGGGGAATAGGTGGGACGGATCCCCTTACAGACGGGACCCCCCGCTCGAGAGGAATCTTATACCTTTCTCTGAGACGTCTATCAAGCCGCACTGCCAAAGACATGGCCGTCTCCAATGAATCGGGATACTCATGAAAAGCAAGGGCATCTTTCAACCTCTCAGATAGCCCCTGACAAAACTGACTCCGGAGTGCAGGATCATTCCACCCCGAGTCAGTTGCCCATCTTCTAAAAGACTCCGCAGTACGTTCTCCCAGTAACAAACTGCGCAGCTTAGATTCAGCCATAGAGACGCGGTCTGGGTCATCATAAATCAAGCCCAAGGCTCTAAAAAATTCATCCACCAACCGGAGGGATGGTGAATCGGTCGGCAGAGAAAAAGCCCGGGACTACGCGTCCCCTTTGAGAAGAGATATAATGATCCCCACTCTTTGATTCTCATCACCAGATGACATCGGCCGCAGACGAAAATACAACCTGCAGGACTCCCTGAACCGTATAAAGTCATTGGACCTTGCGCTAGAAGTCCCGGGAAGACTGGAAGAACCCAAGGGGAGGCAATCGACATTTTTTCAAAGCCAAGAAAACCAAACTCTCCTGGGCCAGAAGGGGGCTATTACTATGACTATAGCACTCTCTTCCCTTATCTTTTTTAGGACTCTTGGTAATAACTTCACTGTTGGAAATGCATAAAGAAGCCCTTGTCTCCAGGATTGAGCTAGAGCATCCACAGCTGTTGGACGCTGCCCTGGGCAAAGAGAAAAGAATCTCTCTACCTTCTTGTTGGTCTGGGTGGCAAAAAGGTCTATTTCCGGAAGACCCCATAGGGCAACTATTCTATTGAAGATCTGCTGATCCAAAGACCATTCTCCCTGACAAAGAAGATAGCGACTTATCCACCTCCGGACTGCTGTACGCACAGACGCGTCCTGGAGGTGGTTGATTCATTCCTCCTGGACGCGCCGGCGCGTCCTCTCGCGAGACGCGAGATTTCCTGTGAACGCGCGCACACAGGTGCGCGCGCTCACAGGAACGGAAGGTAAGAGAGTTGATCTCCAGCCTGCCAGCGGCGATCGTTCGCTGGCAGGCTGGAGATGTGTTTTTTTTAACCCCTAACAGGTATATTAGACGCTGTTTTGATAACAGCGTCTAATATACCTGCTACCTGGTCCCCTGGTGGTCCCCTTTGTTTGGATCGACCACCAGAGGACACAGGTAGCTCAGTAAAGTAGCACCAAGCACCACTACACTACACTACACCCCCCCCCCCGTCACTTATTAACCCCTTATTAGCCCCTGATCACCCCATATAGACTCCCTGATCACCCCCCTGTCATTGATTACCCCCCTGTTATTGATCACCCCCCTGTCATTGATCACCCCCCTGTAAAGCTCCATTCAGACGTCCGCATGATTTTTACGGATCCACTGATAGATGGATCGGATCCGCAAAACGCATCCGGACGTCTGAATGAAGCCTTACAGGGGCGTGATCAATGACTGTGGTGATCACCCCATATAGACTCCCTGATCACCCCCCTGTCATTGATTACCCCCCTGTCATTGATCATCCCCCTGTAAAGCTCCATTCAGACGTCCGCATGATTTTTACGGATCCACTGATAGATGGATCGGATCCGCAAAACGCATCCGGACGTCTGAATGAAGCCTTACAGGGGCATGATCAATGACTGTGGTGATCACCCCATATAGACTCCCTGATCACCCCCCTGTAAAGCTCCATTCAGATGTCCGCATGATTTTTACGGATGCACTGATAGATGGATCGGATCCGCAAAACGCATCCGGACGTCTGAATGAAGCCTTACAGGGGCATGATCAATGACTGTGGTGATCACCCCATAGAGACTCCCTGATCACCCCCCTGTCATTGATTACACCCCTGTCATTGATCACCCCCCTGTAAAGCTCCATTCAGATGTCCGCATGATTTTTACGGATGCACTGATAGATGGATCGGATCCGCAAAACGCATCCGGACGTCTGAATGAAGCCTTACAGGGGCATGATCAATGACTGTGGTGATCACCCCATATAGACTCCCTGATCACCCCCCTGTCATTGATTACACCCCTGTCATTGATCACCCCCCTGTAAAGCTCCATTCAGATGTCCGCATGATTTTTACGGATGCACTGATAGATGGATCGGATCCGCAAAACGCATACGGACGTCTGAATGAAGCCTTACAGGGGCATGATCAATGACTGTGGTTATCACCCCATATAGACTCCCTGATCACCCCCCTGTCATTGATTACACCCCTGTCATTGATCACCCCCCTGTAAAGCTCCATTCAGATGTCCGCATGATTTTTACGGATGCACTGATAGATGGATCGGATCCGCAAAACGCATCCGGACGTCTGAATGAAGCCTTACAGGGGCGTGATCAATGACTGTGGTGATCACCCCATATAGACTCCCTGATCACCCCCCTGTCATTGATTACACCCCTGTCATTGATCAACCCCCTGTAAAGCTCCATTCAGATGTCCGCATGATTTTTACGGATGCACTGATAGATGGATTGGATCCGCAAAACGCATCCGGACGTCTGAATGAAGCCTTACAGGGGCATGATCAATGACTGTGGTGATCACCCCATATAGACTCCCTGATCACCCCCCTGTCATTGATTACCCCCCTGTAGAGCTCCATTCAGATGTCCGCATGATTTTTACGGATGCACTGATAGATGGATCGGATCCGCAAAACGCATCCGGACGTCTGAATGAAGCCTTACAGGGGCGTGATCAATGACTGTGGTGATCACCCCATATAGACTCCCTGATCACCCCCCTGTCATTGATTACCCCCCTGTCATTGATTACCCCCCTGTAAAGCTCCATTCAGACGTCCGCATGATTTTTACGGATCCACTGATAGATGGATCGGATCCGCAAACCGCATCCGGACGTCTGAATGAAGCCTTACACGGGCGTGATCAATGACTGTGGTTATCACCCCATATAGACTCCCTGATCACCCCCCTGTCATTGATTACCCCCCTGTAAAGCTCCATTTAGATGTCCGCATGATTTTTACGGATGCACTGATAGATGGATCGGATCCGCAAAACGCATCCGGACGTCTGAATGAAGCCTTACAGGGGCATGATCAATGACTGTGGTTATCACCCCATATAGACTCCCTGATCACCCCCCTGTCATTGATCACCCCCCTGTCATTGATCACCCCCCTGTCATTGATCACACCCCTGTCATTGATCACCCCCCCTGTCATTGATCACCCCTCTGTAAGGCTCCATTCAGACATTTTTTTGGCCCAAGTTAGCGGAATTATATTTTTTTTTTCTTACAAAGTCTCATATTCCACTAACTTGTGTCAAAAAATAAAATCTCACATGAACTCACCATACCCCTCACGGAATCCAAATGCGTAAAATTTTTTAGACATTTATATTCCAGACTTCTTCTCACGCTTTAGGGCCCCTAGAATGCCAGGGCAGTATAAATACCCACATGTGACCCCATTTCGGAAAGAAGACACCCCCAGGTATTCCGTGAGGGGCATATTGAGTCCATGAAAGATTGAAATTTTTGTCCCAAGTTAGCGGAACGGGAGACTTTGTGAGAAAAAAATTAAAAATATCAATTTCCGCTAACTTGTGCCAAAAAAAAAAAATTTCTATGAACTCGCCATGCCCCTCATTGAATACCTTGGGGTGTCTTCTTTCCAAAATGGGGTCACATGTGGGGTATTTATACTGCCCTGGCATTCTAGGGGCCCCAAAGCGTGAGAAGAAGTCTGGTATCCAAATGTCTAAAAATGCCCTCCTAAAAGGAATTTGGGCACCTTTGCGCATCTAGGCTGCAAAAAAGTGTCACACATCTGGTATCGCCGTACTCAGGAGAAGTTGGGGAATGTGTTTTGGGGTGTCATTTTACATATACCCATGCTGGGTGAGAGAAATATCTTGGTCAAATGCCAACTTTGTATAAAAAAATGGGAAAAGTTGTCTTTTGTCAAGATATTTCTCTCACCCAGCAAGGGTATATGTAAAATGACACCCCAAAACACATTTCCCAACTTCTCCTGAATACGGCGATACCACATGTGTGACACTTTTTTGCAGCCTAGGTGGGCAAAGGGGCCCATATTCCAAAGAGCACCTTTAGGATTTCACAGGTCATTTACCTACTTACCACACATTAGGGCCCCTGGAAAATGCCAGGGCAGTATAACTACCCCACAAGTGACCCCATTTTGGAAAGAAGACACCCCAAGGTATTCCGTGAGGGGCATGGCGAGTTCCTAGAATTTTTTATTTTTTGTCACAAGTTAGTGGAAAATGCTGATTTTTTTTTTTTTTTCATACAAAGTCTCATATTCCACTAACTTGTGACAAAAAATAAAAACTTCCATGAACTCACTATGCCCATCAGCGAATACCTTGGGGTCTCTTCTTTCCAAAATGGGGTCACTTGTGGGGTAGTTATACTGCCCTGGCATTCTAGGGGCCCAAATGTGTGGTAAGGAGTTTGAAATCAAATTCTCTGAAAAATGACCTGTGAAATCCGAAAGGTGCTCTTTGGAATATGGGCCCCTTTGCCCACCTAGGCTGCAAAAAAGTGTCACACATCTGGTATCTCCGTACTCAGGAGAAGTTGGGGAATGTGTTTTGGGGTGTCATTTTACATATACCCATGCTGGGTGAGAGAAATATCTTGGCAAAAGACAACTTTTCCCATTTTTTTATACAAAGTTGTCTTTTGCCAAGATATTTTTCTCACCCAGCATGGGTATATATAAAATGACACCCCAAAACACATTCCCCAACTTCTCCTGAGTACGGAGATACCAGATGTTTGACACTTTTTTGCAGCCTAGGTGGGCAAAGGGGCCCATATTCCAAAGAGCACCTTTCGGATTTCACAGGTCATTTTTTACAGAATTTGATTTCAAACTCCTTACCACACATTTTGGCCCCTAGAATGCCAGGGCAGTATAACTACCCCACAAGTGACCCCATTTTGGAAAGAAGACACCCCAAGGTATTCGCTGATGGGCATAGTAAGTTCATGGAAGTTTTTATTTTTTGTCACAAGTTAGTGGAATATGAGACTTTGTAAGAAAAAAAATAAATCATCATTTTCCGCTAACTTGTGACAAAAAATAAAAAGTTCTATGAACTCACTATGCCCATCAGCGAATACCTTAGGGTGTGTACTTTCCGAAATGGGGTCATTTGTGGGGTGTTTGTACTGTCTGGCCATTGTAGAACCTCAGGAAACATGACAGGTGCTCAGAAAGTCAGAGCTGCTTCAAAAAGCGGAAATTCACATTTTTGTACCATAGTTTGTAAACGCTATAACTTTTACCCAAACCATTTTTTTTTTACCCAAACATTTTTTTTTTATCAAAGACATGTAGAACAATCAATTTAGAGCAAAATTTATATATGGATGTCGTTTTTTTTTGCAAAATTTTACAACTGAAAGTGAAAAATGTCATTTTTTTGCAAAAAAATCGTTAAATTTCGATTAATTACAAAAAAAGTAAAAATGTCAGCAGCAATGAAATACCACCAAATGAAAGCTCTATTAGTGAGAAGAAAAGGAGGTAAAATTCATTTGGGTGGTAAGTTGCATGACCGAGCAATAAACGGTGAAAGTAGTGTAGGTCAGAAGTGTAAAAAGTGGCCTGGTCTTTCAGGGTGTTTAAGCACTGGGGGCTGAGGTGGTTAAAAAATCTGCTCACATTGTCCCTCCCTCTTAGATGTACTGCAGTAAGTGAGAGAAATTTTTCTGCCAGACAAAACATTTTTTGACTGAGGGACATAAGGCTCAGAGATCTGGTACCTCCTTGCCTGTTGATGTAGGCAACCGCTGTCATGTTGTCTGAATAAATTCTGACATTTCTGCCTCTTATTATCTGGAGACTCTTAAGGCCATCAAGATTGCGTTTAGTTCCTTGAAATTGTGAGACTGGGACTGAGTTCCCTGATCCCAAGATCCCTGAAGAAGAAGAGATTCCACATGAGCCCCCCAACCGTAGGGACTTGCATCTGTGGTCAAGGGTATGACAGCCTGTCTCTGCCATGGAACCCCCCTCTGAAGTTTTGCTAGATTCATTCACCACTCCAGTGAGGAAAGCGTCTGAGGTTACAGATGAATCCGCGAGTCTAGAGAGAAAGGATTTCTGGGCCAAATCTTCAGAATCTGCAGTGTCCTCGAGTGAAACTGGGCCCATTCTACCCCCGGAATGGCTGCTGTCATGAGCCCCAGAACTGACATGGCCTCTCTCAGGGAGACTGACTGATGTGATAACAGGTACTGAACCCTGGATCTGATCAGACAAGCTTTGGAGTCTAGGATTATTCCCAAAAAGGTGCACACCTGACTCGGAAGCAAACTGGACTTTTCTATGTTTAGATCCCACCCTAACCTGTCCAACACCTCCCTGAACCATGAAATCTGTTCCTCTAGCTGCTGGTATGACTGAGAAAGAAGGAGAAAATCGTCCAGATATGGAATGACTACTAAATCCTTTTCTCTCAAATGGGCCATCATCTCCGCAATAATCTTTGTAAAGACCCTTGGGGCCTGAGACAAACCGAAGGGGAGAGCTCGAAACTGCACATGTAGGATCCTCTTATCCAGCTGAATTGCCACTCTTAGGTACTTCTGATGACTGGGATGTATAGGGACATGGTAGTAGGCATCCCTAAGATCCAGAGATTTAGAATGACAGACTTGATTTATTCCATACGAATTCTTTCGTACACTAGATACTGGTTCAGAAGTTTTAAATTTATTATTGTACGGTAGGAGCCATTCAGCTTCATTACAAAAAAGAGAGTTGAAGAAACTCCTTTGTTCTTTCTTGTAATAGCACCTTCATCAGAACATTCTTTTCTAGCAGGGAAGATACCTCTGAAATGATGGGCGCCTGTTTCTGAGGGCTTGAACGATAATCTGTTACTATAATAATCTGTTACCTTTCTGGCGGCAACCCCAGAAAATTTATTTTGTAGCCCTCTCTTAGGATGGAGATTATCCATGGGCTGTTTGAGATCTTCTGCCATTGTTCTGTGAAGTGAGAAGGCCGACCTCCCACTGGGGCCCTGGCGTCATTGAGGCTGCTTTTTTGAGGCCTCTGCCCCGGAAAAAAGATACCCCTTGGTTTTTCTGGCCAGATCTGAAAATTACCTAGACCCCTCCTTCCTCCTATATCCACCTTTATTAAACTGAGAACAGAAGGTTTTTTAGGGGGTTGCTGACTGGTGGAAGGAAAACCTTTCTTTTTGTCTGAGGCCTTCTCAAGCAAATCATCCAAGACAGGCCCAAACAAAAATTCTCCTTGACATGGAATGGCACACAGTTTGGCTTTGGAGGAAGAATCTCCCTTTTAATCTTTTAACTAAATGGCTCTCCTTGATGAGTTGGATAGGGCAGAAGCTCTAGCATAAAATCTTAAGGGGCTTCTGTCAGCCCACTAAACTTTTTTTTTTTTTTTGCTTAATAATAACCCCTACACTGCGATTTATCCATACATAAGTAAAATAAGAATTTTGGTTCAGTAGAATTTGCTAAAACCCTATTTTTATAATATGTAAATTACCTTGCTACCAGCTAGTAGGGCGGCTACTTGCTGGTAGCAGCCGCATCCTCCGATGGTAATGACGCCCCCTCTGCTTGTTGATTGACAGGGCCAGCGGACGGGATCTTTCTCCGCTGGCCCTGCCTGTTTTCATTCAATATCTGGCGCCTGCACCGCGGCCGTACCTATCTTCAATCGGCGCAGGCGCTCTGAGAGGCGGCCACTCACTCGGCCGCTTCATCCTCAATGCGCCTGCGCCGGGTGTAGATGTGACGTCATTAAAGAATCCGCTGAAGCATCCGCCAAGAAATCAAAAACATTAAATATGGTAGGAAAGGAAGATAGCAGTAGCTCTCTAGGGGTTCCCTCCTTTATATGCTCTTCTAGCTCCTTCATCCAAATCTTTAGGGATCTGGCTACAGAAATGGCCGCAATGGCTGGTCTAAAGGCTCCCGCTGTAGCGTCCCAGTTCTTTTTTTAATAAATTTCAGCCCTTCTATCCATGGGGTCTTTTAGGGAACCCGTATCCTCAAAGGGAAGAGCCGCCTTTGAGGATATGTGTATAAATTATGGAAAAAATATAATTGTTTTCGCTAATATTTTTTCCAATAATGGGCCTGACACACACACACTATTATAGCGCAGATGAGACAATTCACTGCAGGGACAGTTTATAGGAAAATTATGGAAAATATATATTTCTTGTCACTAATATTTCTCCCAATATCTGGGCCTGACACACACACGCTATTGCAGCGCAGATGAGACAATTCACTGCAGGGACCGTTTATAGGAAAATTATGGATAGATTATGGAAAAAATATAATTGTTTTCAATAATATTCTTCTTATCTCTGCCCCTGACACACAGAAGGTATGGCTGAACAGATGTCACAAGTCACTGCAGACACCCTTTATAGAAAAAGAGTTGCAAATATTTGAAGAAAAAAAAATCCAAGATTAAATTGCTGCCACCACACACAATAGTTCTAAAAAGGAGTTTTGGGTCTTTGAAATGTTTTAAAATCGAATAAATTACGATCACAAACTTCCTTCACTATCGGTCCTTTCCTAAGCGCGGCTCTCACTGACTCGCAATGAGCCGAACCCGCGTCATTGGGTGCTATATAGCACCCGATGACTTGTTCCAGCCAGCCAATCAGTGTAATGCCAGTAGCCAACATGGCTACTGGCATTACAGTGATGGCAGTACATACCTGCACGTTTATTGGCTGCTTAGCAGCCGCAAAACATCCGGGGAGGAGACTCCAGCATGGCACTTGAGCACATGCGGTACTCGGCCGAGTACCGCCATGTGCCGAGCATAGCGATGCTCGAGCTGTACAGATATTCGGCCGAACATGATCGCTCAACACTAATATTTACATAATGTTTGATGATGTTATTTTTATTTTCCATGTCACTTGTTATATTTAAACTAAAACCAAAAATCCTGCAGTTTAGGCACTCGCCGCTATGTTTAGTAATTGGCACCACATCTTTGTACAGACCACTTTACCGCAGTTAACTCATTCTAATCCTGCCTGTAATTATACACTCACCTAAAGAATTATTAGGAACACCTGTTCTATTTCTCATTAATGCAATTATCTAGTCAACCAATCACATGGCAGTTGCTTCAATGCATTTAGGGGTGTGGTCCTGGTCAAGACAATGTCCTGAACTCCAAACTGAATGTCAGAATGGGAAAGAAAGGTGATTTAAGCAATTTTGAGCGTGGCATGGTTGTTGGTGCCAGACGGGCCGGTCTGAGTATTTCACAATCTGCTCAGTTACTGGGTTTTTACCGCACAACCATTTCTAGGGTTTACAAAGAATGGTGTGAAAAAGGAAAAACATCCAGTATGCGGCAGTCCTGTGGGCAAAAATGCCTTGTGGATGCTAGAGGTCAGAGGAGAATGGGCTGACTGATTCAAGCTGATAGAAGAGCAACGTTGACTGAAATAACCACTCGTTACAACCGAGGTATGCAGCAAAGCATTTGTGAAGCCACAACACGCACAACCTTGAAGCGGATGGGCTACAACAGCAGAAGACCCCACCGGGTACCACTCATCTCCACTACAAATAGGAAAAAGAGGCTACAATTTGCACGAGCTCACCAAAATTGGACTGTTGAAGACTGGAAAAATGTTGCCTGGTCTGATGAGTCTCTATTTCTGTTGAGACATTCAAATGGTAGAGTCCGAATTTGGCGTAAACAGAATGAGAACATGTATCCATCCTCTGATGGCTACTTCCAGCAGGATAATGCACCATGTCACAAAGCTCGAATCATTTCAAATTGGTTTCTTGAACATGACAATGAGTTCACTGTACTAAAATGGCCCCCCCAGTCACCAGATCTCAACCCAATAGAGAATCTTTGGGATGTGGTGGAACGGGAGCTTCGTGCCCTGGATGTGCATGCCTCAAATCTCCATCAACTGCAAGATGCTATCCTATCAATATGGGCCAACATTTCTAAAGAATGCTATCAGCACCTTGTTGAATCAATGCCACGTAGAATTAAGGCAGTTCTGAAGGCAAAAGGGGGTCCAACACCGTATTAGTATGGTGTTCCTAATAATTCTTTAGGTGAGTGTATCATTTCTATGTATAGATAAGACAAGATCCACAATTCACAATAGGTGATTGTCAAATCTTATCTATTCTTTCCATGTACAATAAACCCTGCACAGGGCACAGAGAATGCCTAGAAAACGTCCCCATGTAAGTCAATAAGGTCCCCTTGTGACCATTGTGTCTGTGGCCCATGTGGCTGCTTTAAAGCAATTTTTTTAATGCTTTGTAAATGCTGTGAACAGCAGCTCAGGCAAGATGGCAGCCCCCATAATAAAGTTCAAAAAATACATTAAAAAAAATCTACAATTATAAAATTAAAACAGATTATAAAAAAGGAGATGTGATACTATTTGATTTTAACTGGCAGATAAAAAATTTGGTGACAATACCTATAATACAAGGCACTTACTAATGTATTTTGAGTGTCTATATGGCTTCATTTGCTGGCTTAATTCATTTTTCTATGTCATTATACACTTCTCATTTTTATGGTTACAAACACCCTGCAATCCAACAGCAGTTACTGTGCTAGTTGGCTAGTGAAAAAGCACCAACTAGTGTTGAGAGAATCAAAGTTAACAAGGTGGAATTCGATCTGAATTTCGGGAAAAATAGGATGCATCACAAATCCGAATTTCCTCACTCTTCGTTTCTAAAATGGCTGCTGCTCATGGTACAAAGTGAAAGTAAGAAGCCCAGGAATGAGGGATCACCCATAATGCCGTGCAGTTAGCAAGCCCCTGTGATGTCAGGCAGGCAGACAGAAGTATTCCCTGTGTAACTTTCACGTTAAAGAGGACCTTTCATGCGATTTTTATTAAGGGAGATATATACCTGCCACCCTGCTTGATTTTTTAAAATATGCCCCGCTGTGCCCCGCCGGATTTCTCCCGCTCAGTATGCTAATACTAAGCATCGGAGCAAAGGGACTGAGATGCAGTCTTTCTCCGTTGGCATCTACTTCTCCCCTGGCTGTAGCCCTGTCCAATCGCAGCACAGAGCTTCACAGCAGGGCGTTTATTTCCTCCCTGGTTGTGACGCTCTGCGCTGCGTTTGGACAGCACTACAGCCAGGGGAAAAGGAGATGCCCACGGAGAAAGACTGCATCTCCTCCCCATTGCTCCGATGCTTAGTATTAGCATACTGAGCAGGAGAAATCCGGCGGGGCACAGTGGGGCATAGGAGGCATATTTTAAAAAATCAAGCAGGGTGGCAGCATCAGCGGCGGTACCCCTCAAGTACAGGTATATATCTCCCTTAATAAAATCGCAAGAAAGGTCCTCTTTAACCATTGGCAGCAATGAAATTTTCATCAAGTCACTGGAGGACGCCAGCAAGGTTGTGTGTAGAATCTGTGGGCAGAAGGTGAAGCATGGCCAGGGTGGCAATGTTGCCGGTTCTGCATCAACATATGGAGCGTCACCATAAAGTGGCCTGGGAGAACCATGGCGCTAATGTTGTGGTACAGCCTGAGTCTCCTAGTGGCCTGCACCACTTTTATAGCAGTCAAGGTTCCACCACGTCAGCAAAAGGGAGCTTTGTTTCCTTCCCATAATCTACTACTCCTGATGCTCCTCTTTCTCCTACTCCTTGTCACTCATTTTGCCAGCAATCGATCAGGGAGGCGATTGCAAAAAAATAACAGTATGCATACACTCATCCAACAGCGCAGAAGCTCAAGGTGCTCCTGGCCAAGTTGCAAGTTGTTTCATGTAAACTGTGCTTGTATATGTGTTCTCATAAAGTTGCATAGGGAGGGGGAGGTTCTAATAAGCCTCCCAGGGCTAACTCTGCCCTACACACAGTGCACAGAGCAGAAGGGGGCAAGAAGGTCAGTGTGTGCAATGTCTGACTTCTGCAGCCATTTTGGAGAGTTATCCAAACTCCATACATAAGTTTACAGAAGAACCAGGCAACTCAGAGAGAGAATGAGAATATTGACAAAGGAAGGTAACTGTTGTTTATCAGACGCCAGCCTCCTTTACATCAGGTGGAGAAATTCCTAGCTACAAGCTACCCACCATAATTATTTAATTACATTAGTTAGCTCATATTATATACATTATACAGATAGTTAGTGGGAGATAGTTAGTGTAGGTTAGATATTAGTGTCGAATACCGCATGTGCTCGAGCGCAATGCTCGGGTCTCCTCCCCGCATGTTTCTTGGCTGCTACGCAGCCAATAAACGTACAGGTATGTACTGCCCTTACTGTAATGCTGTAGCCATGTTGTTTACTAGCATTACAGTGATTGGCTGGCCGGAACACGTCATCGGGTGCTATACTGTATAGCACCCGATGATGCGTGTTCGGCTCAGTCTTAGTCAGAGAGAGCTGTGCTGAGGAAGGGACAGACTGTGTAGGGAGTGTAAAAGGAATAATTTTATTAGAAATACTTTTCAGAGACCCAAAAGTCCTTTTAAGGACTATTGTTGTGTGTAGCAGCAGCAATATATATTTTTAGCGCAACCTGCGCTAAATAGCGTGCAATAGTTAGGCCGTTGCAGACAGCGACATTAGCTGGACCACATCTCCTGTGTAAAGTGTGCGCATCCCAAAAATATCTGTGACATACAGTGTACTTTTTCCGTATACAGTGTCCGCTGCAGACAGTGACATTAGCTGCGCCACATCTCCTGTGTAAAGTGTGCTCATCCAAAAAATATCTGTGACATCCAGTGTACTTTTTCCGTAGACGGTGTCTGCTGCGGACAGTGACATTAGCTGCGCCACATCTCCAGTGTAAAGTGTGCGCATCCAAAAAATATCTGTGACATCCAGTGTCCTCTTTCCGTAGACGGTGTCTGCTGCGGACAGTGACATTAGCTGCGCCACATCTCCAGTGTAAAGTGTGCGCATCCAGAAAATATCTGTGACATCCAGTGTCCTCTTTCCGTAGACGGTGTCCATTGCGGACAGTGACATTAGCTGCTCCACATCTACTGTGTAAAGTGTGCGCATCCAAAAAATATCTGTGACATCCAGTGTACTTTTTCCGTAGACTGTGTCCGCTGCGGACAGTGAAATTATCTGCAGTGTAACGTGTGCGCTGAAAAAATGTATCTGTGACATACAGTGTACATTTTAAATAGACCGTGTCTGCTTCTGTCAGTGACATTACCAGTGCCACTTCTGCAGTGTAACATGTGAGCTGAAAAAATGTATCTGTGACATACAGTGTACTTTTTCAATAGACTGTGTCTGCTTCTGACAGTGACATTACCAGTGCCACATCTCCAGTGTAACGTGTGCGCATCCAAAAAATATCTGTGACATTCAGTGTACTTTTTCCATAGACTGTGTCCGCTGCGGACAATAACATTACCATCGCCACATCTGCAGTGTAACGTGTGCGCATAAAATTTTTTGATTGTGCACGCAGAGGCCGTGGCCCTGGGCGCGGAGAAACTGTGCCTGCTGCCAGAGCACAAGAGCACAAGAAAAACAATCATCCACAATACCTAGCTTCATGTCCCAGTTTGCAGAGCAGCGCAGGACACCACTCTTGAAGTCAGACCAGTACGACCAGGTGGTCGGTTGGATTGCAGCAGATAATGCTTCCAGTCGGTTAAGCACCATTCTGTCTTACACCAAGTCCAGTCTCAGTAGCCAAGAGTCTGCTCAAAACAATTCTCACCCTGATCCTCCTTCCTCCCACCATGGAGAGTCTGGGCAAACAAGTGATCCCACACTCGGATATTCCGAGGATGTATTTTCAGTGCCATTCCTTGATTTGGCCCTCTCGCCAAGCACGCTTGAAGAGGGACAGATCTTGTGCCCTGATTCCCAACCTCTTGAGCATCCATGATGGTGGCGAACGGCAATTACTTTTTAATGAGGTAGACAATGATGAGACACAGTTGCCAGTAAGTCCAAAGCAATTACAGTCTCAAGAGGTTGATGAAGAGGATGAGACACAGTTGTCAGTCACTGAGGTTGTGGTTAGATCAACAAGTCAGGAGAATGAGCAGAGGGAGGAAGTGGAGGAGGAGGTGGTGGACGATGAAGTCACTGACCCAACCTGGGAAGGTGGAAAGCCGAGTCGAGGACAGCAGTACAGAGGGGGGGGGGATCTGCAGCACCGCAACAGGCTGGAGAAGGCAGTGGGGTTGAAAAAGGTTGAAGGCAGGCCACAGCAAACAAGCCCACAACTGTTCCACGGAGCATTCCCTTGTGGAAATCTTCCTTGCCAAGGGGTAGGTGTTCTGCAGTATGGTGCCTTTTTGAGGAAAGTGCGGACGACAACAGAATAGTAGTTTGCAACCTGTGCCGTACCAAAATGAGGTACCAACCTCACCACCACCAGCATGATCAGCCATATGGCATCCAAGCACCGTAATAAGTGGGACGAACGCCTGGGTCCACAATCTGTGTCTGCGGGTCACACCACTGCCTCCTCTTCCCCTGTGTTATGTGTTGGCCAATCCCCTGTCAAAGGTGCAGGCCCGGATGGCTCCCGCCCTGCACCTGGACCTTCGCAAGCACCATCAGCGCCCACATCCACTTCCGTGTCCCAGCGCAGCGTCCAAATGTCCTTACCCCAGGCCTTTGAACGCAAGCGCAAATACCCATCCACCCACAGGCCATAGCACTAAATGTGTAGCTTTCCAAATTACTGGCCCTAAAAACGTTACCTTTTAAGCTTGTGGACACTGAGGACTTTCAGCAGCCTGATGTCGGCGACTGTCCCACGTCACTCAGTCCCCAGCCGCCACTAATTTTCAAGGTGTGCTGTGCCCGCCTTACACCAACATGTGTCTCGTAACATCACACCTGCCCTGACCAACGCAGTTACTGGGAAGGTCCACTTAACCATGGACAAGTGCTTTCGGCCAGAGACACTACGTTTCCCGGACGGCACACTGGGTGAACGTTGTGGAGGCCAGGAGCGAGTCATACCCTGGGATGGCACAGGTGCTATCGACGCCAAGGATTGCAGGCCCTACTTCCATCAGTGTTTCCTCCACCACCTACGTTACTGGCTGCAACCCCCCCTTCTCCTCTTCCGCCTCCTCCTCCACTTCCACCTCTGAATTATCATCTTGCAGCACCAGTCAGCCATCAGTAAATAGCTGGAAGCAGTGTAGCACTGCAGTGGGGAAGCGGTAACAGGCCATGCTTAAACTGATCTGCTTAGGTGACAAACAGCACACCTCCGCAGAGCTGTGGCAGGGGATAAGGGACCAGACTGAGTTGTGGCTCTCACCACTCAACCTACAACCAGGCATGATTGTGTCTGATAATGGCCTTAACTTGGTGGCGGCTTTGGAGCTCGGCATGCTCACACACATACCATGCCTAGCCCAGGTGTTCAACCTAGTGGTTCAGTGGTTTATCAAAACCTACCTCAATTTGCCTGAGCTACTGGTGAAGGTGCGCCGCATGTGTGCACATTTATGCAAGTCATCAACAGCTTCAGCTGGTCTGTCAACGCTGCAGAAGCACTGTAAATTGCTAGCTCACCAGCTGTTGTGCGATGAGAGCACGCGCTGGAACTCCATGTTGACCCGGCTATGTGAGCAGCAGAGGGCAGTAGTGGAATACCAGCTGCAACATGGTTGTCGCCTTTCCAGTCAGCTTCCGCTAGCGAGGAGTGGGCATGAATGTCTAACCTCTGTGAGGTTATAAGAAACTTTGAGGAATCAACACAAATGGTGAGCGGCGATAACGCTATTATCAGCATAACTATCCCACTTCTGTGTCTACTCAAACGCTCGCTGCTCACAAATAAAGACGACGCTTTGCATGTGGAAGAAGTGAAAATGGGGGAAGACATTACACGGGGTGATAGCCAGACCACCCTCAGTTCGTCTTCTCAGCGCAAATTGGACGATGAAGAGGAGAAGGAGGAGCAGGAGACGGGTGCCTCCGCTACAGAGGGTAGTACTCATAAAAGTTTAAATCCATCTATTCTGGTTAAGCAGAAGAGGAGGAAGAGGATGAGGAGATTGAGAGTCATCCTCCTGATGACGACAGCGAAGTCTTGCCTGTTGGGACATGGCTGACTTCATGTTAGGTTGCCTTTCCAGCGACCCGCACGTTATACTCATTTTAGACAACGCGGATTACTGGTCGTTCACCCTTCTTGACCCCCGCTACAAAGAGAACTTCTCATCTCTCATTCCTCTGGTGGAGAGGAAGAGCCAATTGGTGCAATACCAGAAGGTCCTTGTTGAAAAATTTCTCCAAAATTTTCCATCTGACAACGCTGGCGGCAGAGTCCCTAGTTCCTTGGGCAACCGAGGAGGGGAGACAAGAGGAACACACAGCAGTTCCAACAGAGGCAGGGCAACACTCTCCAAAGCCTGGGACAGTTTCATGACACCCCGCCAGCACCCTCACCCTGATGCGCGGCCTACTGTCACAAGGAGGGAAACATTTTGGAAGATGGTGAAGGAGTACATAGCAGACCGTGTCAGCCTCCTCAATGATCCCTCAGTGCCTTACAACTACTGGGTGTCCAAGCTGGACACGTGGCACAAACTGGTGCTCTACGCCTTGGAGGTGCTGGCCTGCCCTACCGCCAGCATTTTGTCTGAGCGGGTATTTAGTGCTGCTGGTGGCATTATAACAGATAAGCGTATCCGTCTGTCAACTGAAAATGCTGACAGGTTGACTCTTATAAAAATAAACAAGGCCTGGATTAACCCTGACTTTTCGACTCCACCAGAGGAAAGCGGCTGAACATAAAGGCACTTCAAATGTGATGTTTATAATGTACTGAATACACTGTTCCCATGCACACCTTCCACCACAAAAAAGGGTATATGGTTGAATCTTCCTTTTCTCATCCTCCTCCTCCTCTTCCATCATATCAACATGCTTATTTGTCGCAAAATGCCCTTGCATATAATGTTTTACAAGGTCTGCTCACCTAGAGGCCCTCGCATGTAATGTTTTACAGGGTTAGATCACCTGCAGGCCCTCGCATATAATGTTTTACAGGGTTAGCTCACCTGCAGGCCCTCGCATATAATGTTTTACAGGGTCAGCTCACCTGTAAGCCCTCGCATATAATGTTTTTCAGGGTCAGCTCACTTGCAGGCCCTCACCTACAATGTTTTACAGAGTCAGCTCACCTGCAGGCCCTCGCATATAATGTTTTACAGGGTCAGCTCACTTGCAGGCCCTCACCTACAATCTTTTACAGGGTCAGCTCACCTGCAGGCCCTCAACCATCATTTTTTTATTGTCAGCTCAGCAGCAGGCCCTCGCCCCTAATGTTTTAGATGGTCAGATCAGCAGGCCCTTGCTTCAAATGTTTTTGAGTGTCACCAGCAGGCCATCAATCATCATTTATAAAGGGTGTGTATGATGCCCTCCTTTATGTGTAACAAAGGGTGTATTGGAGTGCCGATTCCTTGTAATTTTTGGCAGCCCTTTCACTTAATGCATAGGATTTATGAATGTAGGTCCCACTACCTGAACAATTGTACCACAATGTGAATGAGGCCCTACATTATGTGATATACAGGTTGTATCGGAGTGCCTCTTCTGTGTAATTTTTGGCAGCACTTGCACTTTATATAAAAGTAAATATACACGAAAGAATGGTTCCTAATAATTTTTTCGCTAAAATCAATTTCATCTTCGGTTTTTGGCGTTTTATTGTCAGTCTGTAAAAGTGGCGTACTACTCGGACAACATCGTTCCCAGCACAGACCTGGGAGTCCAATATGCATCCAGACATCCTCCCCATGCTGATTTCGAACCATTCTGGTGTTGTTTCTATCAATTTCTGACCTTTTCCTATGAACCAGACACCCTGCCCTCTTCAGAGCAGGGGGTGCCTGGTTTAATGCTCGGGTTCTCCCATTGACTTCCAATGAGCTTGGGTGCTCGATAGAGCACCCGAGCATCCTGAGGTGTTCGGCCCGAGCACCCGAGCACTTCGGTGCTCGATCAACACTAATTCTCAGTTCACTTATGCAGTTATATGTGGTGAAAGCATTTAGTGGCTTATTTCAGTACAAAAAGAAACATATTCTCAGTTCGCATTGGCGGTGATATGTGTTGAAAGCATTTAGTGGCCTATTCCAGTACAAAAAGAAAAATATATACACACTTCACTGTTGCAGTTATTTGTGGTGAAAGTATTAAGTGGCCTATTTCATTGAAAAGCCTGTTGTGTAAAAATAGAACAAAATGTGGGCCTAGTTGCCGTTCTGCAGTGCAGTGATATATTCTGAAGCCCTGTTTTCAGTGTATTACTGGCGAAATAAAAATATATTCGCCGTCCAGCGTTGCATATATCTGTTGAAAAGCCTGTTGTGTAAAAGTAGAACAAAATTTAGGCCTAATTGATGTTCTGCGGTGCTGTGATATATTGTGAAGCCTTGTTTTCAGTGTATTAATGGCGAAAAAAAATATATTCGCCGTCTAGCGTTGCATATATCTGTTGAAAAGCCTGTTGTGTAAAAGTAGTACAAAATTTGGGCCTAATTGACATTCTGCGGTGTTGTGATATATTCTGAAGCCCTGTTTTCAGTGTATTAGTGGAGAAATAAAAATGTATTCGCCGTCCAGCGTTGTACTTTTCTGTTGAAAATCCTTTTGTGTAAAAGTAGGAAAAAATTATGACCTAATTGCCGCCCAGCGGTGCAGTGATATATTCGGAAGCCCAGTTTTCCGTGTATTAGTGGAACAAAAAAAATTATATTCTCTGTTCATCGTTGTATTTATCGGTTGATAAGCCTTGTGTAGTGTAAAAGTTGAAAAAATTTAGGCCTGTTTGCTATTTAGCGGTGCAGTTATATGTGGTAAAGGTCTTTTTGCTGTGCCATTTTTTCTGCGAAACAAGCTTTTTTGTGGAAATTTGGTATATGAAACAGGCTTTTTTTCATCAAATTCCTGGGTGACTGTACACCTCCTTTTGCTGTATGGACCGAATTACGTAGTGGTGAAATTTGTTATATGAAACTGGCTTTTTTTAATCAAATTCATGGGTGACTGTACACCTCCTTTTGCTGTATGGACCGAATTACGTAGTGGTGAAGTTTGTTATACGAAACAGGCTTTTTTTCGGCAAATTTATGGGTGATTGCACACCTCCTTTTGCAGTACTGGACGAATTACGTAGTGGTGAAATTTGTTATATGAAACTGGCTTTTTTGGGGAAAATTCATGGGTGACTGTACAGCTACTTTTGCTGTATGGACCGAATTACGTAGTGGTGAAAGTTGTTATATGAAACAGGCTTTTTTTCGTCAAATTCATGGGTGACTGTACACCTCCTTTTGCTGTTTGGACCGAATTATGCGGTGGTGAAATTTTTTATGTGACACAGACTTTATGAACTTCGCGACTCTTCTGGGCTCCAAGCAATCTTGAAGCTTTGTCTTCTTATTGTCTGTAGCTACTGGAGGCCTGTTCATGCAAGGCAGGTTCCTACAGAAGTATCTGGCTCGATGAGCAGCCGATACCGCACTTGCATCAATTTTGACAGGATTCGTCTCCAGGTGGAGAGAAATTGTTTTTTGGAATGCTTTCTCCATTGCAACCACGTCGTTGAATAAACAGAAGACTGGCCGATTCTCTCCTGTCTTAGGCAACACTTTATTGAGTAATCGTGGAAAGTCAAAAAACTGTTGTCCACTAACACCATAAAGGCCTTTCCGATGCAGGTTAACCACAAATAAGTCATTACAAGGACTGCCGCTAATTATCAGATCGAATTGTCCCCATTCTTCAATCTGTTTCCTGGTTATATTCTGTATGTCGCCCACATATACAATCTCCCCTGGATGGCGGACCAGTCCTATTGTGATGGCATCCTCACACACCTCAAATGCCATATATTTTTCAACATTGAGTCTAAGCTTTTTCCATGATGACTGGGAACTTGTGATGTTGTCCTTGACGAAGAGACCACGGGCTGGTAGGGTTTGAATCTTAATGAACTTCACGACTCTTCTGGGCTCCAAGCAATCTGGAAGCTTTTTCTTCTCATTGTCTGTAGCTACTAGAGGCCTGTTTATGCCAGGTAGGTTCCCGCAGAAGTTTTTGGCTCGATGAGCAGCCAATACCGCACTTGCATCAATCTTGACAGGATTAGTCTCCAGGTGGAGAGAAATTGTTTTTTGGAATACTGGCCCTATCTCAACCATGTCGGCGAATAAACAGAAGACTGGCTGATACTCTCCTGTCTTATGTAACACTTATTTTTTTAAATTATATTTATTAAATATTTAATTGAACCAAAACGTGATTAAAATTTAAGAAGGTAAACTTAAATTCCCCAATATATTATCCCAATCTTCGAGGAAAATTCCCAGACAATCAATTTGCCAAGCCTTTTGTGCTGGAGAACGTGTATTATTAAATTGTGTTTTAAGCAACACTTTATAAAGTTGAGAAATTTTAACCTTCTGTTCTGTCCCATATTCCTTATAAATGAATAGACAAAGTGGCCGTTCTGTGGCCTCCTCATGCTGCTGCCACCTCCGCAATCTCTCATCGTCGTGCCACTCTGTGGCCTCCTCATACTGCTGCCAACTCCAGACTTTGTCATTGTGCCACTCGGTGGCCTCCTCATACTGCTGCCACCTCCAGACTCTGTCATTAAGCCACTCGGTGGCCTTCTCCTCATGCTGCAAATCCAGGCTCTGTCATTGTGCCACTCGGTGGCCTTCTCTTGATGCTGCCAACTCCTGTCATTGTGCCACTCAGTGGACTCTTCATACTGCTGCCAACTCCAGACCCTGTCATTGGGCCACTCTGTGGTCTCCTCATGTTGCTTCCACCTCACCACTATGTCATAGGTCCACTCTGTGGACTTCTCATGCTGTTCCCACCCTCCCCACTTTATGACTGGTCCACTATTTTGTTTTTGGCCTGGCTGACATCATTTATTTGATCCTTCTTCTGATCTGCCAGAAGGAAGGAAAAATGAGACGCACAATCCTGTCTGTGTAGCAGCTGTAAGGCCTGTATGGTCCCATCAGAATTGGCTTATGATTTGGTAGCCATAAAGCAGGAGTGGGTACAATACACAGAAGACATGCAAATATTCCATTCACGTGCCATCTCTGTTTTAGATCCACTCCTGTTTTTGTTATTAGCAATACTGATGGATTATTGAGCAAATGCTGACCGAGTGAAGGGGGATACTCCACAGCCAGGATCAGTTTTTTTGTGGGTTATTGTTCTGACGGATCAGAGGAAGGGCAAATTAATCAGTGACGTCAACACAAACTTACTGCTGACACCCTCTCCACTCTGTCAGGGGGGCTCTACTTGTATAAGCGTTTAATAGAACAGGTTCTGGAGACATCTATGTGGAATCAGCTGATGACGGTGTAAAAGGACTGCGCTTCTTCTTGCTGCTAACATCGACCTGTAAGGCTGAATTGATACTTCAGTTATTTGGTCAGTTTTGGCCCCGTGACTGCCCAAATAAGTGAAGTATGCAGTGATTCTAAGAGCGACCCCTGTCAACTGCATGTCATACTGACTCACAGTATTATTTCACTACCACAGCAGACTCCCTATGCGTGTTACTGCAAAGCACAGTGTTCTACACCCCTATAAAGGATCTCTGCAGCCCAGAAATAGCAGTTTTTTTAACATAATTTGCGGCGAATAAATTCGGATCGGAGTGAATCTTTTCAAAAAACGAAGCAGCCGAATCGAATTTTGGAGAAATTCACTCATCTCTAGTGCTGATAATCCAGCGGGAAGATGCTTTCTCAAGCGTGATGGAAGAACCTGGGCCTGCCTCTCACAGGAGGATTTTCATCATTGTAACTGTCAGGATTGAAGAGGAAATATTTGCCTTTTCCAAGATCGGCCCTTTGCAGTTTCTTCTTTCTTTGTTTGCTCTGGCCTACTCCATCTTTGATTCCAAAAGGAATGTGATGAAAGAAATTAGATTTGGAATAGAATCCTTTTTTTTTGTGGGACAACTTATCTAAAAGGACATCCAAGACTGGTCACAAAGCCTGTCACCCTCAGATGGGTGGAGCAAAGAAAACTCTGGGACACAGCATTTACAGACCAGGAACATAGCCAAACAACATTCCGAGTGACATTAGAGAGGGCCTCTGATAGAGATGAGCTAATTTCTTGAAATTTGTTTTGTGTCTGATTTGCCAAATCTGTCAAAAAAATGTATTTGGGTCTGAATCGATTCTACTCTAATGAAAGGTGCTCCGGTTGGCCAGAGCCATCTTTAATATTGATTGGACCCTGGGCAAAAATTTACTTGGGCACCCTGGATCCCGCCTTCCCACACCCTAGCATGCAATCACGCCCTCCACCACAACACACACAGACAAAAAAATCCACACACCTGGTGGAGTTCAGTGAATGACTGTAAATACTTACAGTTCTGAAGACTCCAGCAGCTCAAGATCAGTGCTCTGGGCAGCTGGGCTCAGGCTGGAAGTGGGCACCGCTCTGCAGGAAGGAGACCAGGGCTCGGCTCACCCTAGCGTTACAGTGCACTCCAGCACCCCACAGTATGCAGTATAGCACCCTATAGTATGCAGTATAGCACCCTATAGTATGCAGCACCCCACAGTATGCAGTATAGCACCCTATAGTATACAGCACCCCACAGTATGCAGTATAACACCCTATAGTATACAGCAACCCACAGTATGCAGTATAGCACCCTATAGTGTACAGCACCCCATACTATCAGTATACAGCACCCCACAGTATAAAGTAGAACAGTATAGCAGCCCACAGTATACAGAACCCCACAGTATATAGCACCCCACAGTATACAGCACCCCACAGTATACAGTAGAGCAGTATGGCACCTCACAGTATACAGTATAGCACCCTATAGTATACAGCAACCCACAGTATGCAGTATAGTACCCTATAGTGTACAGCACCCCACAGTATATAGTAGAGCAGTATAGCTCCCCACAGTATATAGAACTTCACAGTATACAGTAGAGCAGTATAGCACACCACAATATACAGCACCCCACAATATACAGTATACAGCACCCCAAACTATACAGTATACAGCACCCCACAGTATGCAGCAACCCAACGGTATACAGCACCCCACAGTATACAGTAGAGCAGTATAGCACTCCACAATATACAGCTCCCTACAGTATACAGCACCTCATGGTATACAGCACCTCACAGTATACAGCACCCCAAACTATACAGAATACAGCACCTCACAGTATACAGCACCCCAGCTATACAGTAAAGCAGTATAGCACCCCACAGTATACAGCAACCCAATGGAATACAGCACCCCACAGTATACAGTAGAGCAGTATAGCCTCCCACAGTATACAGCCCCCCCACAGTATACAGCTCCCCACAATATACAGTAGAGCAGTATAGCACTCCACAGTATACAGTAGAGCAGTATAGCACCCCACAGTATACAGCCCCCCCCCACAGTATACATCACCCTATAGTATACAGTAGAGCAGTATAGCACCCCACAGTATACAGTAGAGCAGTATAGCACCCCACAGTATACAGCAGCCCCACAGTATACAGTAGAGCAGTATAGCACCCCACAATATACAGCACCTCACAGTATACAGTAGAGCAGCATAGCACTCCACAGTATACAGCACCCTACAGTATACAGCACCCCACAGTATACAGTAGAGCAGTATAGCATCCCACAGTATACAGCACCCCACAGTATACAGTAGAGCAGTATAGCACTCCACAATATACAGCCCCCCACAGTATACAGCACCCCACAGTATACCGTAGCTTACAGTATATTGGTATAACAGCCCCTGTCACCTTTTCCTGATGTAATCTTCTCAAAAAAAGCTCCACAGTTAAGGCAAACTTCTTCTGCAGCAACATTCCTGGTAGACAGGACCTTTGATGACCTCATAGCCATGTGACCAGTAATATTGCTAGGTTACTGGTCATATGGTGATGATGTCATCTAAGGTCCTTTAGAATAATAGCTCTCACAGTTCGCTGCCTGGAATGCCGTCAGGCAGGCATGGCATGGCAGCACCCCCCTATGTAGCTGACAGCCTGACACCCAGGGCAGTGCCCAGCAGGGCTCAAGAGGGAGCTGCCTTAGGCCCCCCAGGAGCAACTGGGCCCGGGGCAGCTGCCCCTTTTGCCCCTTGTTAACGACAGCCCTGCGGTTGGCCCCAAAATGGTACATGATACTCTGAGATCTCCTAGGATTCAAATTTTTCTCAATTTTTTTTTTTTGCTCTTTCTCACCCACCCCCCAACTTTTCAGCTTTTTAACGCAATGACAACAATAGCAAATAATGTCAGAGTGACGCTGACATATAGCCAGTGACACCATTGAGACAGTGCTGGTGGTACTTCCAGAAGGGGCCTAGTGAGAATGCTGTATTGGGAAGGCCCGGCGGTCAATGCAGTGACTCTTCCGCTGTCATCATTACTGAGGGAATTATGGGGGGCATTGTTATTAAGGGCTGCATTATAGGGGTATTAGTATTACTGGAGGCTCTGTTGTGGGCATTATTAATACTGACAGCGCAACTAAGGCATTGTTATTGCTGAGGGCACTATAGGGGTCAATATTGTTACTGGAAGAGGCGCTTTAAGTAGTATTATTGGAGGGACTTCTTTTCTGCAGTATAGCATTTGGGCGCATTGATGAGCACAGCAGGCCCAGTATTGGGGGTAGCAGCAGGATGACAATTTTGGAGCACTAGAAGGGTTATGATGATTGACACATGAGGAATCTAAGATATCTGTATGCCAAACTCTGCAGAGACAAGATGTGGCTATAAAAAGTTATCGTGGCAGTCTGGTCAGAATGGAAAAGATGAGGAAAGAGGAGGAGATATCACTGGATATCACTGGATGTAAGATGTATGCAGTGCTGTATTCTGCTGTATGTATGGTAGTGCTGAAAGACCAGATAGCATGCTGACAGTAGGGTCTGTATTAGTATATATCAGTTATGGGTATCAGAGCCTGCTTGAGGCTCTGAGCCATCACTGAGACATTACAGTTTTCACGGTATCAACAATGTACAGTGGCAATTCATTGTGTGAATGAAACTGCTATATTAATGCAGTTATTGCAGTACAATGCGTTCGCTAAAACTGGTATATTGCAGTTATTGCAATACAATGCATTCATTAAAACGGCACACTATCTTGATGCAATACATTAACTAAAACTGGTATATTTCTGCAGTTATTGCAGTAGAACTTGTTCACTAAAACTGCATGCTATCTTGATGTAATACAATGTGTGAAAAGAAACAGATATTGATGTAGTTATTGCAGTTGTTGCATAATCTTTATTTAGATAGCGCCAACATATTCCGCAGCGCTTTACAATCAGGGGTTCATGTACAAACAGAGGAATAAATTACAAAAGGTAAAAGTGCTTGTTTTGTACAGTGGTCCAGCCATCTTAACACAATAGTAGAGTAGATCTAAAGTTGCATGAGCCAGTCACCAGCGATGATGAAGAAAAGGGGGGGGGGGGGTGGAGAAGAATTGGATTAGGGGATGCGATAGGCCAACCTAAAGTTTTATGAGCCAGTCAGCAGCCGATATTTGTAGTGCTTCTGAGTGCATGAGGTGTGGATATTTGACTATGGATCAGATTCAGAAGAATGATGAAGAAAGGAGGGGGATGAATGGAGAAGAATTAGATTAAGGAATGTGATAGGACAACCTAAAAATGTTTTTTACAGAGCGCTTAAAACTGTAGATGTTGTGAATTAACATAATTGCTTGGGATAGGGCAATTCAGAGAACTGGTGCAGCTCAGGAGAAGTCTTGAAGATGGGAGTGAGAGGTTCGGATTATGGTGGATGTTAGGCTACTTTCACACTGGCGTTTCTGGGTCCGCTTGTGAGATCCATTTCAGGGCTCTCACAAGCGGCCCAAAACTGATCAGTTCAGCCCCAATGCATTCTGAATAGATAAGGATCCGTTCAGAATGTATCAATTTAGCTACGTTTGGCCTCCGTTGCGTTTTTTTAGTCGGTCACTAAAACGCAGCTTGCAGCGTTTTGGTGACACCGTCTGACTATGCGCAGCCAAACGGATCCGTCCAGACTTACAATGTAAGTCAATGGGGACGAATCCGTTTTTGCCTGACACAATATGGTGCAATTGAAAATGGATCCGTCCTCTATTGACTTTCAATGTAAGTCAAGACGGATCCGTTTTGACTTAGACTTTTTTTTAAATGAATAATGCAAACGGATCCGTTATTAACGGATACAAGCGTTTGCATTATTGGTGCGGATCCGTCTGTGCAGATACAAGACGGATCTGCATCAAACGCGAGTGTGAAGGTAGCCTTAGTCGTAAATCATTTGCAGATCATAAATCGCGGGTTGGATAGTAGACAGAAATGGGAGGGTGGATGGCAGCACTATGGAGGGCTTTGTGTGCGAGAATGAGCAGTCTAAATTGAATCTAGATGGGCCAAATGGTTCTTATCTGCCAACACATTCTATGTTCCTATGTTTCTATGAATCCTGTACTGTATGGACAACCAGTGCAATGACTGGCACAGGGCGGAGGCATCGGAGTAGCAGACAAATGAGCCTGGCTGCTGTGTTAAGAATAGATTGTAGAGGGAAGAGTCTAGTGAGGGGAGACCAGTTAGTAATGAGTTACAGTAGTCGAGACAGGAATGGATCAGGATCGCAATAAGTTTTTTGTTTGTTTGTTTTTTCCATAGTAAGAAAGATGCAGATTCTAGAGGTGTTTTTGAGGTGCAAGCGAGATGATTGATTGAATATGCGGGGTGAAGGAAAGATCAGTGTGACACAACACCAAGGAAGCGGGTCTGCTGCCTAGAGTCAATGGTAGTGCCACCCACAGAGGGAGATATCAGGATTAGGTAGGTTAGTAGATGGAGAGAAGTGGGGAGGGGTAGTGTTTGCTGTTGTATTTTAGACAGGGAATAGCAGAGGGCACCAATTGGAATTGATAGGGAAAATTCTGTATGTGACCAATCCGCTCAGTGCTTCAAATCACAATCCACATAGCATATGTGAGCGAGCAGAGTGTACAATCAGTGCGCATGTAATAGCGCAATTACCGAAGAGCATTAGACTGTGAGTCTCTCACCCCCATAGCACAACATGTCCTACATTGCAAGTCTAAACAGGCTGCAAATGTCAATACATTAAAAGGCTACATGTGGGGGTGCTGATATCACATAATAATAACACACTGTTCGTCCCTTGAAAACAGTGTTTATTAACAACATAGTGCTATAAAATAAAGCACTGAACGGACTACTGTTATACTAACATAGTAGTGGATTACAAATGTGTAGGTGATAGTACATCGAATGATCAATATCGCACTTGAATCACACTGCTAATAACCACCCCCAGAACATATTGTTGCTGTTATCAGCAACACATTACACTATGCACCGCAATACCATATAGGGTGCAAAAGTGAATATACAAAAAGGTTGTCTATGGAGGTGTTGATATAATAATAAAAAAAACATCACACCACTCCGTTTTCAACAAGCAGCATTTATTATCAAACGCAGTGTTACAACAAAAAGCACATCTCTTAGTACTGCCATATACTGGTGTTAAAACTGATACCCTCTGCTTAGTCCTGATAGTTTGAATCATACACATTTTTTCTTGTCTATAATAGAGTTTTAAGTGAATATAATAAGAGATGTAGTTTTAGATACATATATAGTTAGGACCCCTAAAGGGATTTCTTGGTCAGAGGACCGTTTTGTTTGTTGTCAGTAATTATCCCGAGGGTCCTAGCAAGGGCCCAAGTGTGTGTTTATTTAGATGGAGAGAACACACAAGACGTTCAGTTTTTGAAAGATTCAGTTTCAGATAAAGAGAGGACATGATGTTAGAGACAGCGGAGAGACAGTCACTGGTGTTCTATAGTACAGCAGGGGTGATGTCACAGGTTGAGGTGTATAGTGTCATTGGCATGGTACTGAAAACCAAATCTACGAATGGTCTGTCCAATCAGAGATAATGTAATGTGTGGAATGAAACTGGTATATTGATGCAGTTATTGCAGTACAATGCTTTCATTAAAAATGCACAGTATCTTGACATAATGCAATGCACTAACTAAAATTGGTATATTAATGCAGTTATTGCAGTACAACGCGTTCACTATAACTGCAAGGTATCTTGACATAATACAATGCGTTTAATGAAACTGTAACACCTCTAGGACAATGTATGTTCTGCATGCTATCCTTACTATGTTTATCTATTGTTTAACATTTATTATTCCCCTGACAAAAAGACACTGACAAACTGATGTTCTGACACTGACAGTCTGACACCGACGGACTGGCGCTGACAAACTGATGCTGATGGACTGATTCTGACCGAGGTTTGTTTCACACTACCGATACAGCGTTCTGACAGGCTGCCCAGTTAGAAGTACAGATGTAACTGTGTGACAAGGTGTACTCTTATATTTGGAGCACCTTGACATATAATTGTTTGTGTCATGATTTTTGTGGTACCAATAAAATCCATATTTTTAGATATTTATATTTGTTTGCTCCTGTCAAGGAAGGAAGGAAGGATTTCTGCTCAGTAACAAGATAAGCTGGTTTGTTTTCTGTCTAGGCTGTTAGAGAGACGCCTGTCCCCTCCAGGTCCTGAGGAAGCAGGCTGTCTCTTTCCCCCTTTCACCATCTTAGGGATTTTAGAGAATCTTCAGCCTTAGGCACCGGGGGCATGTTTATTCCCACCTTTAGGGTCTGAACGTGGGCACAGAAGTCTAGGGAGAGCTGGTAGGGATTAGTCAGGAGATGACCTTTATCCCCAGCTTCTGGCCTAGACACTTGTTTTGTGGTTTTCTGTTTGTCTATTGTATCTTGTATCCTGTCCAGTGTGACAGCTCCATTTGCATGTGTACTGTTTTTTGGTATCTATGGTGTGCCAATTTACTGCACACCTCAACGTACAGTTACGTCAGCTTGTGTGAAGGGTGTAGCTGTCCAGCTAAGACCTGTCCTAGGTTGCTAATATGGCTTATATGTGTATACAGCTAGACCTGCCAATAACCTTAATACAGTTCCTATGTTTATATGTTAAAAACAAAAGCAGAATTATTTACTATGACTTCATGTTTTTGGATGCCATGTATCTGTTATATATTGTGTTCACAAAAGCAGAAAAGATAATATGCCTTCATTATGAATGTAAGGTAAGCTCAGCGACACAGCAGAAAGCATAGAGTTAAACTGTACATAAAAGGTTCGGACCGCGCGTATCATAAATATAAGGTATAAAACAGGTTATTTTCTCTTCCTCCCTTCAAAAAGGTACCAAGGTCTGCAGATCTCCTACTGATGGATATCCTGCAACTTACAAAGAAAAACAATAGGGTAGATCCGTATGGTTGTTCTGCCCTGTAATGCACAGATTGTACTTACACGGCACTCCACCAATCACAAGCGTATCACAGATTTCCTCTGCAAACTAGTTGGTTCTCCGCAGTGAAGATGCACGCTCACACGCTGGTACACAGGGCTCAACCACGGACTTGATTACAGCAAACACCTGGTGAGTCTGCTGGGATTCCCAACTTCTTTTGGTTAAAAATTTTTTTTACAGCACCTGGGATGATGTCACACTGGTCAGCTGACAGTAAGTGATGCAAACAGGAAGCCACAGCACCCAAACTCGGCAGGTCGAGTTTGGGTGCTGTGGCTTCCTGCTTGCATCACTTCCTGTCAGCTAAGCAGTGTGACATCATCCCAGGTGCTGGAAGAAAATTTTCTGTGAGCGTGCATCTTCACTGCGGAGAACCAACTAGTTTGCAGAGGAAATCTGTGATACGCTTGTGATTGGTGGAGTGCCGTGTAAGTACAATCTGTGCATTACAGGGCAGCACAACCATGCGGATCTACCCTATTGTTTTTTTTTTGTAAGTTGCAGGATATCCATCAGTAGGAGATCTGCAGACCTTGGTACCTTTTTGAAGGGAGGAAGAGAAAATAACCTGTTTTATACCTTATATTTATGATACGCGCGGTCCGAACCTTTTATGTACATTCTTTGAAAGTGTGATCGACCCCACAACACTCCTCGGACCTGCAGCAGTTTTTTGCGGACTGGTGATTAAGTATATATTTTTATTATAGAGTTAAACTGTTGTTACTGAGTAGGAGGTAAGACCAATCACAGCCAGCCTCACACTGAGCAGGAGTCTTGGCTAATCATAGCCAGCCTCACACACAGCCTGTGTGGGGAATTCCCCTAGCTAGAATCATTACACCAGAGGAGAGGAGCTGAACAGACATTCACTCTGCTAAGAGCTGTGTTTTATGGAAGCAAGAGGCCAAAATAGGTATTTAGAACAGTTATGATATGTTCCTATTGTTAATGTAGTGATTAGAACTGTATACTGAACTAGTTATATATGTGTTTACTTACAGTTCCACCAAATTGCATACAAACTGTGAACTGCTCAGACCAGATCATAAGCAATTGTATAGAGCAAACTGCAAACCAAGTTGAGCAAAAAGAACTATTGGTTAACCTCAGATATACTTCTCAGAGAGATCATAAAGTGCTTAAATAACTTAAAGTGAGCGTACAGATACTGAAAAGAAAAATATATCCACCATCTTATGTTGAATGACAAGATTGAACAGTTAAACCACCATCTTATGCATGCCACCATTTTATGAATCTTTGTTTTGTACATGGACTATCTGCCGCGGAGGCGGCAGTGTTATATATGAAGAAAAGTTGAAGTTAATAAAGAAGTTATTTCAAGCATTTGGTGTGGTTTCCATTGAACGGCGCTAGAGGAATTACAGAGTAACAGGCCAGACTGCCTGTTACTCTGTAATTCCTCTAGCGCCGTTCAATGGAAACCACACCAAATGCTTGAAATAACTTCTTTATTAACTTCAACTTTTCTTCATATATAACACTGCCGCCTCCGCGGCAGATAGTCCATGTACAAAACAAAGATTCATAAAATGGTGGCATGCATAAGATGGTGGTTTAACTGTTCAATCTTGTCATTCAACATAAGATGGTGGATATATTTTTCTTTTCAGTATCTGTACGCTCACTTTAAGTTATTTAAGCACTTTATGATCTCTCTGAGAAGTATATCTGAGGTTAACCAATAGTTCTATTTGCTCAACTTGGTTTGCAGTTTGCTCTATACAATTGCTTATGATCTGGTCTGGGCAGTTCACAGTTTGTATGCAATTTGGTGGAACTGTAAGTAAACACATATATAACTAGCCACTAACCAGACTGTTAGACTAAAAAGTCAGAGAAATAAAAATTCTTCTAATGCCACAGCGCAAAAGGCACTTCATAGTGCTGCGCCTGCCACAAAGGGGGTAATAAGTTTTATTGTACATATGGTGGTGGGTTTTGGTGTATTTTGATGTACCTTTTAACGAGTGTTTACCCATCCAGTTCATGTTACTCTTAACGGCGTCTCCATTATACACATATATTGTATACAATGATACCCCCTCCGTCTCACTCTCTTCTACCGCTCTGCTGCCTAGGGTCCCTCCACAAATATCTCATCATCCGGCACAGTTTCCCTCCAGCATGGTCCAAAAAAACAAACAAACACACACACACAAGGGAAACTAAACCTTGAACCCATAGTTTTCTATGGGATCGTTCAAATACATCCGCCACATCCTTTATGATGATGGAAGTCAAATAGCGCTGTATAGAAAAATACTGATGATGCATTTTTCTGTCTGGTGCTGTCAGTATATAGACAACAGACCTGTCTACTAATAGTACATACATCAAGTTGTGATGGGTTCAGCAAAAAACGAACTAGCCGGACACAACTGATATATATGTGCATTCTGCCATCTTGTCCCCAAGTTCAGCTGCAGTCTTTCTATTCAGATGCAGTCTATCTGTACCAAGAAGCCTGTAGCCGACAAGGAAATAGTGCATAAATATATCCACAAAATCAATATATCTGGATTAATGCATACTATTATTTTATATCAATGTGTTGCAAATATTGATATTAATCTGGGTCTAGCTCTTCCCCCCTCCCTGGTAAGTCCTGTGTATATGTTCGTGTGTGCAGATCTGTGTCTGGTCATCTAGAGCCTTAGAAGTTGTCTTCTAGCTAGTCACACCTCAGCAACCCAAGATAACACATGGCTGGCGTCATAAAGCTCAAGAATCTAGCAATACTCAGGGGAGGGAGACTAGGGGCCCACCTTGCTCAGGGGCCCACCAAGGGATTTACCTGTACCCCTGTGGGCCAGTCCGAGCCTGGATGGATGGCATTTCTTGGGGGCTCACCAAAGTAGTGAAGATTTGTCCTGGTTTTCTGCCTGCCCTGGCATCGAACTCTATGTTATCTACCTGAGTGTTAGGTTCCTGGTTTATTTCCTGTTTGTACAATACTTCTGTATGTCTTTTGTTACACTTTTTCTTCATATTAAACTCCCTGTAATAAGTTCTGTCTTGTGTTCTTGAACAAACCCACGTGCTAAGCTCAAAGCACATAGATAATAGTTTGGGAGGAAATTGTAGTATTTAAAGAGGTTGTCCGTGTTCAGAGCTGAACCCTGACATACCCAAATTTTCACCAAGACAGCCCCCCTAATATGAGCATCAGAGCATTTCATGCTCCGATGCAATCCTTTGCCCCACGCTGAATCACGCAGGGCAAAGCCTTTAGGAGATCCAGTGATGTACCGGGCTCTCCATATGGACTGCTAGGCGAAAGATTTTGCCCAGCAGTGTATTCGGCGACGTCACCGGCACTAATGGACGGGCTTTAGGGCTACCCTAGCCTGTAAAACGGCTAGGGCAGCGCTAAAGCCCACCCATCGGAGCCAGTGACGTCACCGAATACACTGCTAGCTACCTAGCAGTGTAAAAACATAAACAAAAAAGCCCTTGGCCTGGTCTATACATATGAAATGCTTTAATGCTAATATCAGGGGGCCTGTCTGGGTGAAAATGTGGGTATGTCCGGGTGTCACAGCCTTTGCTGTGTGCGCTGTGACTGACACCTGTGCCATGCTTGCGGTTGCCGGTGGCAACGTGTTGCGTGTTGGCTGGTGTGTGCACTTCCCCTTTAAGTTGTAGCCTTCCCCCGTCTCGTGCTGTAAGGGTTAACTCCCTGGCTGGGTGTGGTCACTTGGGTTTTATCTCCTGTGGCTTCCTGGCTGGAGTCAGTTGTACTTCACCTGTTGTTGGTGTTGGAGCTCCACTCCAGTCCAGGGTGATCTATCTGCCCAGTCCTTGAGGGCCACCTTGTAGGACATCGATGTCATCTGAGATGTCATTCCTTTGTTTCCCTTGTATCCTCTATGTACCCAACATCACTTGTTGTATGTTTGGTGTGGGTTTATGTTCAGGGTTTGTCGTACGTCTTGTTTGTTGTTACATGTCTGGAATGTTGTTGGTGTTGGTCCCTACATGTGTGCAAGACATTACCCTGTGTGTATTGTACCTCCGTGAGGGGGCTGGTTTCCCGGAGGGGTGAACCAAAAGTCTGTATGCAGCGCTGCTGGGGGCTCTGGCAGAGTTGGTATGCTGGATTCCTGTGTGGTTGTTTGTACTGTGACCTGCTGTGTGTTCGGGCTCCTGTACTGATGCACGGGTTCCAGTTGTGGAGGCTTCGGCAGGTTAGTGAGTTGTCTTGTTGTTCTTACCTGCCGATCCTCTTGCTGCATATGGTCTTTTCCTTTCCCTGCTGCTAGGCCATTTGAGACTCCTGTTCATCCGTGTCTGGGAAGAACAGGTCGTCTCTCCCCTGCTCCTATGTGAGGGATTATCAGGGCGACTCAGGGCCAAAAGGTATCCAGGGTATGAGTCGTCCTACCATCAAGGTCCACTCATACGGTGAGGAGTTAGGGTGAGGATTAGGGACGCTTTAGGAGGTGACCTGCTCCCTGATTCCGGCGTCCTGGCCTAGCAGCTACCCCTTATCTCTTGACATTGTACGGTGGGGGGTTTCCCCCACTCCCCACCGTGACACCAGGTTCAACTCTGAACCCGGACAGCCCCTTTAAGTTACATAAACTTAGATTATAGAGAGGAGAAAAAGCAGGAGGGGGTACCAGAGAAGAAAATGTAATTTTGTGTAGAAAAGTGTAGTTTTACACTGTTCCAGCAGCAGTATTTGCCCGGCCGATTCTCTGCATATTTGCTGGGTTACGTCTGGATAATAAACTGTCTCCATTATACAGGGTGGGCCATTTATATGGATACACCTTAATAAAATGGGAATGGTTGGTGATATTAACTTCCTGTTTGTGGCACATTAGTATATGTGAGGGGGGAAACTTTTCAAGATGGGTGGTGACCATGGCGGCCATTTTGAAGGCGGCCATTTTGAATCCAACTTTTATTTTTTTCAATAGGAAGAGGGTCATGTGACACATCAAACTTATTGGGAATTTCACAAGAAAAACAATGGTGTGCTTGGTTTTAACGTAACTTTATTCTTTCATGAGTTATTTACAAGTTTCTGACCACTTATAAAATGTGCTCAATGTGCTGCCCATTGTGTTGGACTGTCAATGCAACCCTCTTCTCTCACTCTTCACACACTGATAGCAACACCGCAGGAGAAATGCTAGCGCAGGCTTCCAGTATCTGTAGTTTCAGGTGCTGCACATCTCGTATCTTCACAGCATAGACAATTGCCTTCAGATGACCCCAAAGATAAAAGTCTAAGGGGGTCAGATCGGGAGACCTTGGGGGCCATTCAACTGGCCCACGACGACCAATCCACTTTCCAGGAAACTGTTCATCTAGGAATGCTCGGACCTGACACCCATAATGTGGTGGTGCACCATCTTGCTGGAAAAACTCAGGGAACGTGCCAGATTCAGTGCATAAAGAGGGAAACACATCATCATGTAGCAATTTCGCATATCCAGTGGCCTTGAGGTTTCCATTGATGAAGAATGGCCCCACTATCTTTGTACCCCATATACCACACCATACCATCAATTTTTTTGTTCCAACAGTCTTGGAGGGATCTATCCAATGTGGGTTAGTGTCAGACCAATAGCGGTGGTTTTGTTTGTTAACTTCACCATTCACATAAAAGTTTGCCTCATCACTGAAAAAAATCTTCTGCGTAAACTGAGGGTCCTGTTCCAATTTTTGTTTTGCCCATTCTGCAAATTCAGTGCGCCTATCTGGGTCATCCTCATTGAGATGCTGCAGTAGCTGGAGTTTGTAAGGGTGCCATTTGTGAGTAGCTAATATCCGCGGAAGGGATGTTCGACTAATGCCACTCTCCAGTGACATGTGGCGAGTGCTACGCTGTGGGCTCTTGCTGAATGAAGCTAGGACAGCCACTGATGTTTCTTCATTAGAGACAGATTTCATGTGTCCACATTTTGGCAAATCCAACACTGAACCAGTTTCACGAAACTTAGCAAGCAGTTTGCTAACTGTAGCATGGGAGATGGGTGGTCTCGTAGGGTGTCTTGCATTGAAATCTGCTGCAATGACCCGGTTACTGCGTTCACCAGACATCAACACAATTTCTATCCACTCCTCACGTGTTAACCTCGGCGACATGTCAATGGCTGTAAACAAAGAGAAACTTGTAAATAACTCATGAAAGAATAAAGTTACGTGTGAAATTCCCAATAAGTTTGATGTGTCACATGACCCTCTTCCTATTGAAAAAACTAAATGAAAAATGGCCGCCATAGTCACCACCCATCTTGAAAAGTTTCCCCCCTCACATATACTAATGTGCCACAAACAGGAAGTTAATATCACCAACCATTCCCATTTTTTTAAGGTGTATCCATATAAATGGCCCACCCTGTACTTCCAGCAATACTGGATGCAGAGACATCAGTCAGGCTGTTCCTTGCTGAAACGGCCTGCTGGATCTGACTAGCGTTAGTGTGAAACTATCAAAATAAAAATAAAAAAATTAAAAGGATGGAAAAAAATGTTGGTGAATAATTGCTTGTTGTGTTGTTAACTAGCTACTGTTACTGATCCACACAACGCCCTGGCGATATATATCTAAGCTTTCCTTACATCCCACCCTACCCTACCCTCAATCTTCCAATTCCCTCTTGGCTTCCCCATATGTATACATACATATTCAGCTCAGTCGAACGTGTTTATATATTCTATGGGGGAGTGGAGAAAGCCTATGTCAGACACTGCTGGAGACAATTAGATCCCAAAGAGAGATTCCACAGCCTTTCTGTACTTGATGGTTTCTTACCTATTTTCTATTTTTCTGAAAATAGCTAAGAATATCTGTGCAGTAAAGAGGCAGTTTTGAGTGTGCAATACACAACTCTTCTGCTCAGCTACTCTTGCTCAGATACTCACTTCTTTAACCCCTGTACTGGGCCCATTTTTGGTTTTGCATTTTCGTTTTTTCCTCCCTACGTTCCAATAGCCATAACTTTTTTATTTTTCTGTTCACATAGCCATATGTGGGCTTATTTTTTGTGAGATAAGATGCATTTATTAATGGTACCATTTAATTTAACATGTCTTTTATTGGAAAACCGGAAAAAAAAAATCTTTGTGGCGTTAAATTGAAAAAAAATAAAAATTCACTCCACCAAGGTTTTTGGTGTATTGACATAACGATGTTCACTGTGCGCCAAACATTATATGATGTCCTTATTCTGCGGCTCAATACGAATCCAGCGATACCAAACGTGTCAAGCTTTTCTTTACATCGCCATTTTCTTTCAACTTTTTTATATTTCGGTTTATGGTGCTGTATGAGGGAGTGTTTTTTGTGTAGCGAACTGTAGTTTTTATTTGTACCATTTTTGTGGTACATACAACTTTTTGATCACTGTTATTCAATTTTTTGGGGGGGAAGGTGACTAAAAAATGGCAAATCACATGTTTTTTTGTTTTTTTTTCCACTACAACATTCACCAGACAGGATTTTTTTTTTAAATATTTTAATAGTTCAGAATTTTTTGGACACAGCGATGTGTTTTTTTATTGTTAATATTTTTTATATGTAAAATTGGGAAAGTAAACGTTTAATACTTTAATGTTTTTTTTTTGTTTAGTTTTTTTAACTTTTTTTATTTTTTATAACTATTAGACGCCTTAAGGGGCTAGTCCATGGGATCTTTTGATTTCCTTTCCTATTCACCCTAATAGAGAACTTTTAAGGTGAATAGGATTTTTACAGTCTCCATTCTGAGTTATGCCTCATGCATAGCTCAGCATGGAGATTGCCAGGACAGGCCTGGAGTGCTTAAGCAGTGTCCAGGCTGCCATGGCAACCAATGAGAGCCCCGAGATTTCACTGCAGGGGCTCCAATCACAAGACAGGAGGAACCACTTCCCTCTGCCTTCACTCACAGGTACAGAGATCAGCATTGAGGGAGTTAAATGACGGTGGCGTCCCGATCGCTGCTCCCCGTCAGTGCGGCCGGGTGCCTGCTGTATGATACAGCCGGCACCCGCCATGTATGAAGTGGGCTCACTGCAGAGGCCTGCTCTATAAATCCCCTGCACCACCGTGACCAGTTGAATAAGGCAATTTACACTATAAATACCTTTTTAAGAACACAGTGAATATTGATTCCATACCTGGAAGATTGGCCAGAATCTGCAAACCACTTCCCAGTTTTTCCAACATTTGTGTTGGATATTACAATTTGAAACATTGAAATCCAAACGAAAAGCAAAATCCAGCTCAGTCTCGCAGAGGTAAAATCGCTACTTTATTGACGTGGTATAAAAACACATCCGGGAAAAACAATCGTAGTCTACATGTTTTGGGCTACTTAGAATATAAGCCCGAAATATTGGCTCATATTCTAAGTAGCCCGAAACATGTAGACTACGATTGTTTTTCTTGGATGTATTTTTATACCGCATCAATAAAGTAGCGATTTTACCTCTGCGAGACTGAGCTGGATTTTGCTTTTCGTTTGGATTTCAGTTACCCGCATCCAGGTGCGTTTTTTTCCGTGCTCACAGCAGAGAAGGAGCAGATGAGAGCAGATTTTTTTCCTCAATTGTTATGTAATTTGAAACATTATATGTAATTCTATCAAGAATAAAGGTGTGTTTGATCATTTGACATAGATTCCGAGGAGTTAGTTCTGTCTCTTTCTCCCACTGGACAAATAAGGATCTTGGCAGCAGAGGGTCTTAGTTCTCATGTCAGCTGCACAGAGGCAGCTTCTTGAGCAAACGGCAAACCAAATAAGCCAGCTTCTATCGGGTGCAGATCTGGCACGGGATTGTTTGGAACCAGACCAAGGCAAGAGCAGAAACAACGGAAGTCCCAGCCCGTAAAATGGAATCAAATTCATGAGTCTTTATTGGAGCTTTACAACATCTTCACGGTATAAACGGACACATAGAAAAAACGCATTTACATGTTTCACATGCTTGGCATGTCCTTAGTCATAATGTAGCATCTTGAGCCTTATGGCACTTATATCCCTTAGGCCTCTTGCACACGAACATTGTGCATCTGTTCCATGCATGGGTCCGTGATCCGTCCGCACCGCAAAAAAATAGAACAAGTTCTATTTTTTTGCGGTGGGGAGGCACGGACAGACACACAACAGAAGCACTCTATAGTGCTTCCGTGGGGTTCCGATCAGTGCTTCTGTTCCGCATCTCCGTGATTGCGAACCCATTCAAGTGAATTAGATGCACTCTGTCAGTGTTGGACTGGGATGCCTTGGGCCCACCAGTAAAATTCATTCTGGGGGCCCACAATACAGTGACATGCAGATATTACCTGCCCACACAGAGTCAGACAGCAACAAGACGCTACAAAATAATTGATTATGGGGCTCTCTGCAACAACTTTAAAAGCTGGGTCCCAGGGAAGAGAGGATACTGGCTGGACTGGCTCTATTCCTAGAGGCCATCTTAATCTTTTGATGCATTGATAATAATAAACTGCATAGTCTACCCATTTTTTATATTGATATAGGTTTTTTGAGATGCTGTGCTGGTGGACTGGGGGCCCACATTTCTCAGGGGCCCACCGGGTATTCCCCTGTTCCCTTGTGGGTCAGTCCGAGCCTGCACCCTGTCACCCTATTATTTCAAGCCCATATTAGGCTGGGCAACATGACATCAGTGCTTTACTGTATATCAACAAGCAGGGTGGGAAGTGGTCAGAACCCCTTCTTAAGGAAATGGGAAGGATCATGGCATTAATAGACTTGAACCTGACCCTTCTGTCATCTGTACATATTTGAGGTTCTCTCAACATGGTTGCTGACTGACACAGTCAAGGTCCACGTGTCCTGGGTGATTTTTTTCTGAACCCAGAGATTTTCAAGCAGATCACCAGGATTTGGGAAGTGCCAGAGATTGCTCTCATGGTGACCAGGTTCAATGTCAAAGTGAATTCATCAGGTCTGTCATTATACTATGCTGCCCTCAGCGGTTCCCTACAAGCAAAATATAAAATACATTTTGCGAAGCCTTTATAATTTCCACAACTTTTGTACAAATTTGATATAATTGGCTTAATTTCCTAACCCATGGTCCAGTCAGTGTATTGATCCACTGTGATCCGCAGATCATCAAGGCAAATGGATTCTATGGAAAAGATACCCACCCAGTGAGTCTTCAGTGATTGCTGCTAGTTAGATTATAGACAATTTGGCTACCTAAGCCTCTTTTCACATTAGTGTTGTTCTTTCCATCAGTTTACTCTGTTATAGGAGCAAAGCAATCAAGGTAATAGAACTACCAGATCCGTTGCCTGACAGATATGAATCGCTCCCAATAGAGTCTATTGGGGTTTTGCCAGGGAGCCCAGAATTTTACGGAACAAAATAGTGCCATTTGCTGTGCTATTTTGTCAAGGCTCCTAATAGAATCTAGTTTTGGAACTTACGCCAGCACCCTCAGTATTATTCTCCGTGCCCATGGATACAAATTCAAAAGGAAAAGATGTCCAGCACATGAAATAAAATCTTGAGTTTATTGTAGAATTCATTAAAATTCCATCTCCAGAGTACAAGGATAGTTTACATCCAACGCGTTTCAATCAGAAATATCTTACTCATGGCATAATTAAGATCTTTCTGATCGAAACGCTTTGGTGGAAACTATCCTTGTACTGTGGAGATAGGATTTTAATGAATTTCACAATAAAGCTCAAGATTTTATTTCCTGTGCTGGATATCTTTTTCTTTTGAATTCCTAATAGAATCTCCAATGTTGATGTGAACACATCCTTATCCTTAGATGGGTGGTGAGTTGTACTAGCAGAAAGCAGTGGTTGGGAAATGGTTCAATTGAGAATTTCAGAAAACAAGAGCTGTATTATCAGAAAGTATCCAAGTTCAGAGAAGAGAGGTTAAAAATACATAGGAACAGAAGCTGCGTTAGCATTAGGGAGACAAATTCACAACATATAACAAATACTCAGAGCTTGGAAACGTGATTGGACTGGAAACAGACAAGTGGACAAATCAGACAAGTTATTCCTTTGCTGATGATTGAAGATAGCCCATGCCATAGGCTTAATCCTAGGCATGTAACAGTACCACTCCCTTTACCAAGTGACTTCCAAGCATTATATATAAAGATGAGCGAATTTATGAAAAGTTCGATTCGCTGATTCTCAGAATTTTACAAAAAAAAATTGCGAAGCGTAAAGCTAAGAGGGTAAGGGGCTACCTGTATTTTATGTGACTTGACAGGCATGTCCACTACTCACATTTACTTTCACATGGTACTGGAAATTGTTCATGCTTATGGGAAGATGCATTCAAAACTTTGCTATGAGGCCCAGCATTCCTAGCTATACCCCTAATTGAGGTTGACCACTTAATCAAAACCAGCAGCAGAGATAACAATGGAGAGATGACTGGCATTGTGATTGAGCATAGAGAGTTCACCAATAGTGAGGGTGAGAACAGAGAAATCTCAACGACAGTAAATGACAGAACATATGAAAACAAAAACTTTTAGTAAAGTAAAGTTTAGTAAAGTTCGTTGTAACATCGGGTGATAAATTATATTTAGGAATGGCTAACCATGCTGTTTTAAGACTATACACAGCTGAGTGCTCGGGTTTATGGGGAGATCATAGGAGATAGTTGTTTACAGATGAAATAAATATAGGGTATTTTTTAAAGTAGATTTTTTTTATTGCTGTTTTTGTACTTTCCTGTTTATATCATTAAAAGCAGCATTATTGATGTCAGTTCTAAATGGGTTTTCTGGGGGGAATAATAAATATAGACCAGAAAATGTTAAGAATAAAAAAGGAGACTCACTCACCTCACCAATCTCCAGCCAATGCTGTTCCAACACTGCTCCGGTCCTTGCTAATCTCCAATTTCTGTCCCAGCAAAACACACCAGAATTGCCAGGTAAGGCCTTTTCAGCCTACCATGGTGCTGACCCGCTCAGGCAGTGATTGCCTGAGCATTTCTGGTGTGTCAAGATGAGGAGATCGGGCAGAAACTGGAGAGCGGCAGAGTTCTGGAGCAGCATCAGAACCAAGGTGGAGGTGAGTAATTCTTTTAACATTTTTAACATTTTATAGTTAATTTTTAGCATTTATGTCTTTTGACCCTATTCTAGGTAAAGCTTTTTCAATATAAGATATAATACTAAAAACTTCCATTTTAAACACATTAGAAATAGATTGCGAACATAATGTATGACTGAGCTTTAAAGGGCCAGGTTAACAATTTTACCATGAATGTATATCTTTCTTCCAAAATTTTTTACTTTGCATGAAAAAAACTATAATCCTGCTGCTACACTCTTCAGTTTTCATTAGAATATTCAAAAAACATAAAATCCTGTAAAAAAAAAAAAAAAAATTAACATGAGACTGAATTCTGGGTTTGTAAAACAATCATACAACATAATAAGGGCTCGTTCACTACTGCGTTGGAGGGTCTATTTGGGAGAAGATTTCATTAAACAGAGTCCAGTAGCTGTGAACGTAGAGTGCACTGCACATGCTCAACCACCTCTCCATTCACTGTGATGGGACTGCCAGAGATAGGCCAGCAATCTGCTATTCTTGGAACTCCTACATCGATGAACAAAAGATGCCTGCACTTGCGTGGTGCATTCACCTTCACTTCAGGAGACCTGCACCTGTCTGACATTGATGGCATATCCTAGTGATATGCCACCAATTTCTGAGATGGGAACATTTCTTTAAGTAACAGTATGTGATACAATATATTAAACTTACTATAAGAAAACATGCCCCAAGCATTACTGCTTTGATTTTTACATCAAGATTTAATGGAAACTGGACCCCAAAGATGTCAGCATCTGTACACATCTCATTCACCAGGCCAGACCACTGTTTGGTAATTCTACCAACTTCAAAGGTCTCATCAACTGACATTACCTGTGGAAAACAAAACTTACTTCATGAATTTGCTTACAGTTACAATATATTGGTTAAATAATAGCAGCTATAAAATCTGAAAATAAATATTCTAGCCGCAGTGGTTGTAGAGATCCTGTGCAGAAAGTATGAGAAAGAAATGACCAAAGGCCCAGTGGTTGATCTGGGTAGTGAAAGCCAATCCTCTATAAGCCTCAAAACATGTCAAAGCCCAATGGTCTAGCTTATATGAAGAGGATTTTTTTTTTAATCATCAATATGGAAATGCCACCAGAGAGAAACACACCAAAAGTACCAAACCCTACCAACTTCATCCATCTCCCATACATGATAAGGATAGGAGAGAGAAAGGGAAGGAAAAAAAAAGAAAGCACCTGCCAAAAATCACATTAATATTACCTGTCTAACATCTTAACATCATCTGGTAATGCCACTAAGCATGGGGTTCCAAGAAACACAAAAACATCAGACCCACCTTTGTTGTAGAAACACAAGAAAGTAGAGCTCATAGTACCAAAGAATAAAAATATATATTTTATTTAGGACATAATTAAAAATACATAAATAAAGAAGCCAGTAAATGCGATGCCATGAACAAGGCAGGTAAGGGCAGAGGAAAAGATAGAAAAAACGCCACCCTGGGGTGTACACACAGGTCAATAATACAGCATAACAAAATGGATCATAGAAGAATGTGCGGTACAATGACCAGCCTATGAACCAAGTACAAGTAAAAATGTATAGGCGAGTCAATGGTCAGCAAGAGACCCCACACGGCGATGAAACATGGTTTGTTGCGCAAATGCAGATAAAAAGTAAACAACAAACCAAAACATAAGAAGCCCGGTGTGGTGGGATACCGGAATCAAGATACCGTGGAGGTGATAGCAAAGACCAAGGCTCACCTAGAGAGGACCATGTGTTGGACAACCCAGGATGGCGCTACCCCAACGCGCGTTTCGGACATAATATTTTTAATTATGTCCTAAATAAAATATATATTTTTATTCTTTGGTACTATGAGCTCTACTTTCTTGTGTTTCTGCTACTGTACTCGGGAGCTTGTACCGAGTTACCCATCAAGGGTGCCCTCTGTGGTTATATTGGGTGGGCATTGCCCCTCCTCCTCCCTTGGGACACCCTGGGTCGTTTTTGTCTTTCCAGCTTTGTTGTAGAAAGACCCATTTTTCATTGGTAAACATAAGGTTCTGTCACATTCCGCCGACAGTGTACTCCTCAGCAAGCAGCACCACCAACATTCAGTTGTCCCGGAAAACAAGGCCAGCATTTCTGGTTCAGGAAGCGCTAATCAATCAGAAGTGTGCTGATGCCATCATTCATGTAATGCTGAACGGGTCACATGACTAGTGTTGGGCGCGAATATTCGAATAGCGAATATTAATCGCGAATGTCGGCACTTCGAGAATTTGCGAATATTTAGAATACAGTGATATATATTCGTAATTTCAAATATTCTAGATTTTTTTTTTCTTCAGTGACCTCCCTTTTTGCTTGTGGGCCAATGAGAAGGCTGCAATGTCTTTGTCTGAGCTTAGCAACATCCCTAGCAACCAATAGGAAAGTTTCCTACCCCTTACTATATAAGAACCTTCCTGGCAGCCATTTTCTACAGTTTTTTAAAGTTCTGAGATCGAAAGCAGTGTCATTGCTGTGCTCTGTGCTTTGCTCTATCATTACATTAGATAGATAGTTAGCTTATATATATAATACAGATAGTTAGTGGGAGATAGTCAGTGTAGGTTATATCCTGATATAGTGTAGCTGTTGCCGTGCAGGGTGTTTAGGTAGTGTGATACGTTCTGCTGTCCATACATACATAAATACATATATACATAGTGCACCACAAGTTCACAACAATACATAGTGCTATCACAAGTTCACAACAATACATAGTGCACCAATCAGTAATATGTAGTCAGACCTGCTAAAATGTGAATATATTGGAGCACTCTATCTGCATATAAAGCTATTGTAATGTTCTGCCGTGCCAACCATTTTCTCCAGTCTCAGGAAACTTCTAGCAGCTTGGAAAATGTAGCAACAGTGACCCACGCCTGTATTTCGACCGCATTACGTGAATATTACATTGCCGATTTTTCGCAATCAAGAAAATATTCTCGAATTTGCGAATATATGACGAATATTCGCCCAAATATTCGTGTAATATCGCGAATTCGAATATAGTCCCTGCCGCTCATCACTACACATGACCAGGAAGTGCTGCCTATTTAAACAGACAGCCTGCTAGCCACAGGTTTCCTGTGATTAGTGTGGAAATCCAAAGGATGGAACCAGTGTTTGTTCCTGCGAAGTTGCTATTGGAATCCTGACCCTAGCTTGTACCCAGACTCTCAGGCCTCGTTCACATTTCCGTTTTTTACTGACATGTGCTGTCCACATTTTCTGCGAACAGCACACGTACCCATTGACTTAAATGTGTCTGTTCACATTTGACCGTGGGTCAGTAAAAAAAATCACGGGGACATGCACTACTTTGATTTGTGATGCGGACCAAGCACGCCCATTGAAGTCTATGGGTCCGTAAAATCACTGACACACACCCGTGTCACCCAAGACTCATAGGAGATTCTTTGGAAAAAGAATTTCAGCTGAGCAACATCAGTGAATTACGGATGACACACAGATGTTAAAAACGGACACACGGACCAACCACGGATCCTTCACGGACATCTTCACAGAGGAAACACGAATGCTTTTTTATCCACACCGACACAGAAATGTGGACAAGGCCCTTTGATTTGACGTGATCTCCTGGTTTTGACCTCTGGCTATCCCTGGTTCATGTTACTGGTTCTGATTTGGTTTAGACTCTCCCGGTATTGGCCTCAGCTTGGCACGTTCTCCGATTCTGTCTTTGTCCGCTGTGCCATTCTGTCACTAGTCTTCTGTTATTTTGTTTCCCTGTGTTCCCCTCCCTGATTCAGTCCCAGCACATATAATAGGAAGGCACTGCCATCCAGTTGCGGGCTGCCGGTTGTGGTGGATTGTGCAAATACTTGGGGACAGAGCTAGGATGGAGTACAGGGCTCATTATACCCTACCCTGACTGGTTCAGTGACTTTTTCCAAGCAAGAGAAGAAGAAACTGTTTTGGACATCCAAAATCTTAGAACCAACAACATTAAAGCTCTAAAAGTCACCCCAGAATTATATTGAGTAGTCTTCAAAAGAGATACAACACATTCAGAAAGTCTTCAGACCCTTTCACTTTTTTCACATTTTTGGTAAGTTGCAGCCTTGTGCTAAAATATAAAAAATCCTAGTTTTCCCCCATCAATCTGCACTCATTCCTGCTTAATGAGAACTCAGAATTTTAGAAATGTTTGCAAATTTATTAAAAATTAAAAACTTAAATTTTGCATGGATATACAGTGCCTTGCAAAAGTATTCACCCCCCCCCCCTTCCCTCGCTAACTTTTTTCATATTTTGGTGCCTCACAACCTTGAATTAACATGGATTGTTTGAGGATTTGCATAATTTAATTTACAGAACATGCCCACAACTTTGAAGATTTAAAAAAAATTTTTTTATTGTGAAGCAAACAACAAATAGGACAAAATAACAGAAAAAGTCAATGTGCATAACTATTCACCCCCCCTAAAGTCAATACTTTGTAGAGCCACCTTTTGCGGCAATCACAGCTCCAAGTCACTTTGGATAAGTCTCTTTGGAGTTTGCCACATCTTACCACTGGGATTTTTGCCTATTCCTCCTTGCAAAACTGCTCCAGCTCCTTCATGTTGAATGGTTTGCGCTTGTGAACAGCAATCTTTAAGTCTGACCACAGATTTTCTATTGGATTGAGATCTGGGCTTTGACTAGGCCATTCCAACACATTTACATGTTTCCCCTTAAACCACTCAAGTGTTGCTTTAGCAGTGTGTTTGGGGTCATTGTCCTGCTGGAAGGTGAACCTCCGTCCTAGCCTCAAATCACGCACAGAGTGGGACAGGTTTTGCTCAAGAATATCCCTGTATTTAGCACCATCCATCTTTTCCTCAACTCTGACCAGTTTCCCAGTCCCGGCTGCTGAATGGTGTTCTTTGGGTGATGTGAAGTGTTGGGTTTGCGCCAGACATAGCGTTTTCTTTGATGGCCGAAAAGTTCAATTTTAGTCTCATTAGACAAGAGCACCTTCCTCCATTCATTTTGGGAGTCTCCCACATGCCCTTTCGCAAACTCACAACGTGCCTTTTTGTTTTTAGCTGAAAGTAATGGCTTTATTCTGGCCACTCTGCCATAAAGACAAACTCTATGGAGCGAACGGTTTATTGTCGTCCTATGTACAGATACTCGGGTCTCTGCTGTGGAACTCTGCAGCTCCTCCAGGATCTCTGTGCTGCCTCTCTGATTAATGCCCTCCTTGCCCGGTCCATGAGTTTTGGTGGGCGGCCGTCTCTTGGCAGGTTTGCTGTTGTGCCATATTCTTTCCATTTAGTTATGATAGATTTGATGGTGCGCTCCTGGGGATCATCAAAGATTTGGATTTTTTTTTTTTTTATAACCTAACCCTGATTTGTACTTCTCAACAACATTGTCCCTTACTTGTTTGGAGAGTTCCTTGGTCTTCATGGCAGTGTTTGGTTAGTGATGCCTCTTGCTTAGGTGTTGCAGCCTCTGGGGCCTTTCAAAAAAGGTGTGTATATGTAATGACAGATCATGTGATACTTAGATTGCACATCATTTCACTAATTATGTGACTTCTGAAGGTAATTGGTTGTACCAGAGCTTTTTATGGGCTTCCTAACAAAGGGGGTGAATACATACGCACATGCCAATTTTCTGTTTTCTATTTCTAAACAATAGTTTTATTTATATATTTTTCATCATTTCACTTCACTTCACCTTACACTATTGTGTTCTGATCCATCACATAAAATTCAGATTAACAAAACATTGAATTGAAGGCTGTAATGTAATGTATTTTGCAAGGCACTGTAAGTATTCAGACCCTTTGCTATGACACTTGAAATTTAGCTCTGGTGGGTCTCCCATTTTCTTATTCATCTTAGGCCTCATGCACACGACCGTTGTTCTGATCCGCATCCGAGCCGCATTTTTTGCGGCTCGGGTGCGGACCCATTCACTTCAATGGGGCCGCAAAAGATGCGGACAGATGCGGATAACATCCGTTGCTCCGTTCCGTGGCCCTGCAAAAAAAATATAACATGTCCTATTCTTGTCTGTTTTGCGGACAAGAATAGGCATTTCTACAATGGGCCGCTTGTTCCGTAAATTGCGGAAGGCACACGGGTGGCTTCCGTGTTTTGCGGATCCGGTTTACGGTCGTGTGCATGAGGCCTTAGAGATTCTCACAGCTGACAATGTATATCAGAGCAAAAACCAAGCCATGAGGCGGAAAGCAGTGCATGTAGAGCTAAAAGACAGGATTGTGTGGAGGCACACATGTGGAGAAGGGTACAAAAAAATTCTGTTGCACTGAAAGTTGCCAAGAGCATAGCGTTCTCCATAATTCTTAAATGGAAGTAGTTTGAAACAACCAGGACTCTTCCTAGAGCTTGCCGACCCTCCAAACTAGGTAATTGGGGAAACAGGCCGTGGTAAGAGATGTCACCATGAACCCAATTGCCTTTCAAAGATCCTGTGTGCATATCAGTGGCGGATCTAGAGCCTGGTCTCGGAAGGGGGCACTTCCCCGGGAAATAGGAGATTATGGGGCTCCTGTGTCCCCGCCCGCCCTCAAGCCACACCCACAACCATATATCGCACCCATACCGCTTACATCCAGTGACGTCTCCTTTGATGTAGATGTTCTCTTTCTTTAACTTCTCCATTCAGACCAGACCACCATGATGATTTCTTTCAGCCATCTCTCATCTCTGCAGCGTTTGACAGACAGACATCTTAGTTTCCTACTTTTCCTCTGACCTTCTCAACATCCCATTATGCACCCCCAATACTGAGACGCTGTGCCCCCCAAAACTATACTGTAGAAACAGATAAACCCCCTGAAAATACTAGTTACACACAGATAGTGCCCCCTTCAATAATTATTGGAACACAATGCCCTAAAAAATAACTGCACCCAACAAATAGTGCCCCTGACACTAATAGTGTAACCATAATGTCCCCCAAAAATAACTGTACTAAGCTGATACTGTGCCAGGGTACCCCCACAGTAATAGTGCTCCCCAAAATGCAAACAATAATAATAATTCTGTGCCAGAGTGCACTTAGTAGTAATAGTGCTCTTACAGTGCCCCCAACAGTAATTGTGTCCCAGAAGTAATAATGCTCCCATAGTCCCCCAGTTGTAATAAAGCCCCCTTATAATGTGCGCCAGTACAAAAAATGCTCCGTTGTGTGTCAGTGAAAAATAAAAATCCTCTTAGTGCCCCCAGTATAATCAATGTCCCCAGTGCCCTCATGTGATTAAATGACCCATACTGTGTGCCACTGCAAAAAACACTTAGTGCTCCTAGTTGAGCTAAGGTGCTCATAGTGCCCCTACAATTTGTGCCAGTATAAAATACTCCTATATAGTGCTCACAGAAGATGCCCCCATAGTGCCCTTCATAATGTGGCAGTATAAAATGCCCCTATAGACTGCCCCACATAGATGCCCCAATAATAAATGGATGCCAGTAATAAATGCCCCTATATAATGCCCTCATAGTGCTCTTTTCCCCCCTTCTCCATAGTGCCCCCCATAATGTGACATTATATAGGGCCCCCATAATGTGCCAGTATATAGGGCCCCCATTAGCTGCCCCCATAGTGCTCCTTTCTCCCCCCTTCTCCATAGTGCTCCCCCCCCCATAATGTGCCAGTATATAGGGCCCCAACCCCCTTCTTGCCATACTGTACTAAAAATAATTAAAATAATAAACACTTATTCTTCCCTCCATGGCAGCGATGCGATGCAAGCCTCTTCCGGCCTATGTCCCGCTCTGTACGGCTCAGGCGGCGCGATGACGTCATGGCGCCACCTGCACTGGCCTCTGATAGGCTGCAGGCCTAGTGCCTGTAGCCTATCAGAGGAACGGGAAAGGGAGACGCCTCTCCCCTGCTCCTCCGCACCATTCATCTGTATCGCTGTCCTGAGGACGTCGATACAGATGAATATGGAGATGAGCGCTTCCACAATGGAAGTGCTTATCTCTCCCTGCCGCTGCCACCGCCGCAGGGCCCGGAATGTTTAGTCCACTGTCAGCCCCTGGCTCTCACTACATTCTCACTACGTTGCCCCCCTGGATCCGCCAATTGTGCAGATGGGAGACAAAGAAGGGCAATCATTTCTGCAGCACTCCACAATCTGGATTTATAGCAGTAAGGAAAAAATAAAGAGTCTCAGACTGTGAGAAACAAGATTTTCTGGCCTGATGCAACCAAGATTGACCTTTTTGGCCTCAATTCTATGTGTCATGTTTGAAGAAAACCAGGCTCTGCACAATAATTACCCTGCATTGAAGCATGTTGGTTGCAGTGGTTGCATAATTCTGGCTGTGGGTGTGTTTTTCAGTGGCTGGAACAGGGAGACTGGTTAAGGTTGAGGAAAAGCTAAATGGAGCAAAGTAAAGAGAAATTCTTAATGAAAACCTTATCCACTGTACTATAGATCTCAGACTGGGTTGAAGGTTTACCCTCCAACAAGACAATTACTCTAGGCACACAGCCTAGACAACACAGGAGGGGCTTAGGGACAACTACGTGAATGTCTTTGAGTGGCCCAACCAGGTCCCTAACTTGAACCCAAGTGAATATCTCTGGAGAAACATGAAAATGGCTTTCCACCGAATGTCCCATCTAACCTGTTGGAGTTTGAGAATATCTGCAGAGAAGAATCGCAAAAAAAATAAAAAATCCAGATGTGCAAACCTTGTGGCATCATACCCAAGAAGACTGAAGGCTGTATTCGCTGCCAAAGATGCTTTAACTAAGTCCTGAGTAAAGGGTCTGAATATTTATGTCAATGCAAGTCTTGTCACCCTGGGGGTGACAGGACTCAGACCCCTGTTAATGTGAAAACAGCTTATGATTGTAAATTCCTGAATAACCTCGAAGATGTTCAGTGTTGGGCATGTTCTCACTGTAGAGTAAATGTTCCCTGGCCTAAGTCATTGGGATACAACAGGATCCATTATGAAACATCTGTCATGTCAATCATGGCTCCTGTAAAAACTAAACAGAGCCTTGTAAAAAGTGTTAAGAGCGGTGGTGGATATTGCAGCCTTAGCACATGGATTTTTATAAAGATAGTTGTTCCTATTTTTTGGCCAGGGCTTTAGCTCATTATTATTAACAAAATAATATATGGAAAATGCAAATGTGATCGCACACTGCATCCAGCACTCTGCCCTCCATGCTGGATGAGACATTGGTTTATATTTTGGCCAAAGCATAGTAAGCCACTCACCGCGTCAAGGTCGTCTCATGAGTGGTCCCTAACTCTTGTTCCTACCTGCTTATGGGCCATGACAGCCACATAAAATCCAGGGAATGCAGGTCAGCATGCAAGCCAAGTACACTTTGCTTGTAACCCCGTCCGGTGCCATTACAGCTTTCATCGGATCCAGGGATGCAAGTACCAACATGCATGCTGAACCCACCATATACTTCTCCTGGAGCCAGATGGCTAATGGTAGGTTCTATATAAGCAGACTCAGTTTTATACTGACTTTAAAACCAGCCTCCAGGACAGATTGACTGGTCAGGTGTGCTTGACTCAAAGGAGATCGCCACGCCTCCAATATATGCTACAAAGAAAAAAAGTGGGGGGTTGAGTCAGCACAACCTGCCTGCAGGTGCAGATCGCTATGGCGAAATACATATACAAACGGAAAATGCAAATGTGATCGCACACTGCATCCAGCACTCTGCCCTCCATGCTGGATGAGACATTGGTTTATATTTTGGCCAAAGCACCACTTTTTTTCTTTGTAAAATAATATATGTGTATAATATATTTTTATACCTGGAAGTTGATATCTGAGCAGCAACCACAGGAAAGAAGGGGTCCAATGATCCTCAGAACATTTTCATGTCTCTCATTTTGTATTGTAAATTTTGGTAGAAAAGGATGCCAATTCTGAGCAACATAACCAACTGGTATTCCTGGAGGAGCCTGAACTTCCAGCTATGTATAAAGACAAAAACACATTAGGAAAGAAGCATGTATAATATATAAAGCAATTACTGTTGTAAGATTAGGTTCACATATATAGCAAAATTTCAGTTTTCTATTACTTTATAGAAGGAAAACCAGAATTACCGGATCCGGCATTCATCGGATACCACTAGTGCCCCATGGATCCCATTGACTATAATATAGATACTGATTTCTGCTATGCTTTCAGGTATTCTCTTTCATGCAGTGATATTTTGTCCCTTTTTTTTTTTTTTTTCTTCACAATCTTCAATGGATGTTGGAACATCAGAGGCTGATGTGAATCTAGCGTAAATTTGGTGCTTGCTAAATAAGCTGAGAATTAAAAGACAAATATTATTAAATGATAATATTTAGATGGGGGGAACCAGGGCTGCAGGACAGCCTCTACTGAAGTTGGAGCCCCAGGTCAATGAGGTGGTGTGCCAGGGCCTTCCGAACTTCAGGGCATGCGGGTGGCAGCTCCACCCAGAGTGCAGACACAACAACATGAGCTGCCTTCTTCATGTATAAAAGGCCGGCACCTTCTGAATGTGCAGGTAGAGATGGATTTCTTGATCTATGGCTAACCCTACTGGTTCCTTGCACTTATTGAAGACTCCTCTGGCTTTGGATTATTGGATTTGGTATTGTGGCAATGTTTTTGGCTTCTGGTGTTTTGGTATAATATTGATCTCTTGGTTCTGACTTTCTCGTTTGCCTCTGGCGTTACTTGTACTGCATTGTCCAACTGGCATTTGACCGTTTTTCCATATGACGACTCCCTTAGTGTTTGTCTGTTTGTTTGTTCCCGTTTGTGTGCCGTCCATTCACATATTACAGTATGTCGTCCAGTTGTTGGATCACTGCCTTGGGTCGGGATAGTGGGTCCGAGTTGTTTTAGGGCTTCATTATCCCCGTTTGTATGTAAAGGTAGTCGTTATCCTGACAATAACTAGCGTTACAATATGTCCTATTAGACTCATATTATAATAAACTACAAACACAAAAACTTTACAATCTCCTCCAATTTAAATGAATTTCAGTGAAAATGCATTGTTATATACATTTCAATAAGAGCAGTGACTGGTACTAATAGTGTTAGCATAAATCTACTCTTTCTCATTGCCTTTGGAGAAGGGTGGACACTGCAGACCTTATATTTTATTTCTGAAAACATTCAGAATTCTGTCACTTCTCGATCTAAACTATGGATAATTGAAGCAGTTGTGAAAAAGAAAATAATAAAATTATTAAATTACAGAAGGTAGGGATCTGATATTAGCATATGTCAGCACAAGACGAGGGGCAGGTCAGTAGCAGCATGACGTAGGACGTGCTGCACCCCGCCCCCGTACCTCCGCTCCCAGCTCCGCCGCACCTCTCTGAGCGTCTGGGTAACGCTGTATGCTGGACGCCTAGATGCCGGACGTAGGATGAAGATGAGGAGGCCGCTCCACAGTGCTCCGTCCCCCTAGGCAGGTGCTTGACTGCCTCGATCGTTTTGGCTGTCCGATGCAGCCGGTTGGGTGCCCAGGTGACCTCCTGCTGTTGGCTATATGTTTGTTATATGCAGCTCTGCCCCCCGTATGGCCGGATGGTAGTTGATGACTGGGGGAAGTTTGGTCCGTGGATGTGAGTCCCTTTCGTCTGCTGTCTCTTCTCATCTCCTTGCCTTATAAACTCTCTACTACAATAAGCACTAAGCTGCTTCAGGAGGTGGTAACTCCGCTGGACTCTGAGGCGCCTGACTTGAGGCTGTGGAGGCCCGGCTACAGGTGTGGGCATATAGCTGGATCTGGTGGTGCCCCACTGTGCTCTTGGGTGGCGTTAACCGGCAGTAACTGTCCTTTATTTGAGCACAGACATAGGGCCAACTTGATTTCTCCCTATCTCCATTTGTGTGTGGTGCAGCTGCGGGGGGTAAGGGTCTTTTTTTTAAAAAAAAAATTGGGGGGGGGGGGCCCTGAGTTTGTTAGTAGGCTGGGCTGAAGGGCGCACTTGGTGAGAGTAGGAGTGCCCCCCAGCCCGGCCACAGCCAAAATATTGACAGTTTTTTTTACCCCCGGTATTGGTTTAGCTGTACAACTAACACACTAACATACTAATTTGTCCTCCGCATCACCCCAGACGGGGAAAAAGATTGGATCCCTGTGAGAGAGGGAGAGAGGGAGAAACCTGCATGCACTTTCTCTCCTGCTTGTGTTACTCTGAACAGCATTGAACTTTATTGAACATATTGTCTGAATTTTTCAGGCCCGTTTGACAGTCTTTATACTCTCCCTGCGTTGAAAACCAGAGAAAAGGGCTGAAGATTGGTGAGAGCTGCAGAGGTTCTCCCCTGTTGTGATGTTGGATGTATGACCTCTACTTTTTCAGCTATCTAATCTTGAACATACTACATTCACTAACAAAGATTAACTTGGACGACTGCTCTGTCTATATCCCTGCTATAATAATATTTAACCCCTAACCCAGTCCATCTCTCTAATATGTGTTTTTTTTATTATGCCTGGAAATTATGTTTAGAGCTATGTGTTGTTCGATTCACTTTGTATGAGCTGAACTCCCCCCCTTTTTTTCAGGTTTTGTAGCGCTCTTTATTGGTGTAGTTTAGGTATAATGGCCCCTAAGTTTCAGAAATCGGGGGGAGGGGGGGGTAAGCCCCTTGAGGAGGCCCTGGGAGTAGCCCTCAGGCACGCTTAGATACATTTTTGAGGTCTCCAACCCCCAAAACTAGGGGTGGATCCCAAAAGGCCGCTGCCCACCTTGAAGCGGCAGGAAATAAACCTGCCTCTGCCATGTTGGCTTCTATGGAAACTGGGGAGGCTGATAGGGAAGGTCTGCTCAGTGTTAACAATGAGTTAGCTGAGATTTTGGGGGCAGTGAATATGACTAATAGCACCATATCACAATTAACAACTACAATGGCAGCATTACAGGGGGATATTACCATAATTAGGGATGAAATCACAAAATTAAGAGCTGTGAAAAAGGAGTTGGGTTTAACAAAAAAACGTCTTGAGGATGTGGAGCAGAAATCTCTCGGGTTGAAAAATAAATTGATAGATTTGGAGAGATCTCGGAGGAACAATATAAGATTGCTAGGGTTTCCTGAGGGGGGTGGAACAAGAGAACCCAGCGGACTTTGTGCAAAAGTGGCTGGTGTAAACATTGGGAGCGGATTATGATCTCTCTATGTTTTGTGTGGAGCAAGCTCATAGAGTCCCCCAAAGGAAGCCCCCCCCCCAGGCGCACCCCCTCGTGCCTTAATAGCTAGACTGGTTCGGGATTGGGTACTTAGACGTAAAAGAGAACTCCATAAAGTTGGTTTTGATGGGAATGATATTCAAATATACCCAGATTTTTGCCGTGATACACAAAATAAAAGGCGGTCTTTCTATGACATAAAAAAAAAGATTAATCTCCGCACATATAAAGTACGCGATGCTGTATCCGGCTAAACTCAGGGTGGTCTATAATGACTCTGTGCAATTTTTTCCCACACCTACGGAGGCTGCACGATGGCTTGATTTGGCTGGTCTGTAGCCTCCGTAGGGATTTTTCATCTTTTGAGTATGTTTACATTTCTATATGCTGGTTATATGGTGGTGTGGAGGGAGGAGTGGGGTTTGATCGGGAGTGGGGTTGGCGAAATGAAAGAGGCTGACGGGGATTATATTCTCTGTGAGTCAAATAGTGGGTTGGGGTAATGGTATGGGTGGGGGGTGGCTATTAGTGATTGGGAGGGGATGGGGGGTTTGGCTGCTGTCGCTGGGCCTAGGGGGCCCCGCTTCCCCCTCCTGCCCGCCTGCGGTGCGTTTTGGTTTCGGATAGTTTAGAATGACGCATAGGGTTTTGTGCTGGAATGTGCGAGGGTTGGGGGATAGAGTTAAAAGGACAGTGGTGTTTGATCTTATGGCTCGGCACCTCCCGGCAATTGTGGCCTTATTGGAGACGCATGCAACGGCTGATAAGCTCCCCCAATTAAAGAGGCGTTGGGCGAAATTGGAATACCACTCGTACCTCTCATCATACTCGAGGGGTGTGAGTGTGTATATTCATCATGGGGTTGATTTTCAGCCGCTGGATGTTAAGGTGGATAGGGAGGGACGATTTGTTTTCCTCTATGGCCAGTGGAGTGGACAGGAGACTATCTTAGCCATTGTCTATGTCCCCCCCCCCCCCCCTTTCACCTCCACTGCTCTATCTTTGCTGTCTATGTTTATTTGTAGTAAACCCTCGTGCCCGTTGCTGCTGGTAGGGGACTTTAATTCGGTATTGGATCCGAGACTGGACAGGTTATCTTTCTCCCCTGAGCAGAGGCACTCTCGGTCTCTCCTGTGTAGCATTACCCAGGAACTGGCATGGGTTGATGTTTGGCGCCATTTGTATGGAGAAAAAAAGAGTTTATTCATGCTTTAGCCGGACGTATAGTTCAATGTCAAGAATTGACTTAGCATTTGCAAACGGGGCTGTGTCCGATCAAGTGGTGAAGATGAAATATGAATTGCATGGAATTTCTGACCATTCCCCGGTATTGCTTCTGCTCAGGGGAGTGGGGGTGAACATGGGCCCCAATAGAACCTTCAGATTGAACCCCTATTGGTTGGAAGTCATTGGTGAGAGGGATTTAATCAATGCGGAGATTCTCGAATTTTGGCATCGAAACGAGGGCTCCACCCATATTCATTTTGTATGGGACGCTTTAAAGGCCTATATCAGAGGCCTTTATTGCGTTAAAATAAAAAGACAACGAGCGGAGTTTCATAAGCAGGAAAACACATTGAGGGAGACAGTTAGGAAGTTGCAGGGGGCTTTGACGAAATACGGTATGGATTCACTACGTATAGAATTGAAGGAAGCCAACCAACAATATAAGACTTTTATGGTAAATAAGGCCCAACATAAACTCTTCTTTCAAGGACAGAGACGTTTTAGTGAGGAGGGGAAAACAGGGAAACTGTTAGCCGCACTGGTCGCAAGTCAAAGGGGTGGGACTAAAATTAGGCATATTAGAAACACTCGGGGTCAGATAGTTAAGGATTCAGACTTGATCAGACAGGAATTCGCCGAGTATTACTCTGGTATATATAGATCTGAAACGGCATGTAGTCCCTCAAAAATTGACGATTATCTGGATCAATTAAAAAAGCCCTTCCTCTCGCCTCAGGAAACCAGAATGCTCGATCATCCTATACGACAGGCAGAGTTAGAGGATGCTCTTTTCTCGGCTAAATATAACTCCTCTCCTGGGGCGGATGGTTTGCCATTTGAACTCTATAGGTACCACGCTAAGGCACTTCTCCCTATTCTGCTGCAGGTTCTAAATGAATCATATAGCTACGGATCCCTCCCTCCATCCTTCAGGAAGGCAATTATCATTTTAATTCTTAAAAAAGATAAGGACGGTAGTGAGGTTGGGTCTTATAGGCCCATATCATTCCTCAATACAGACTAAGATTTTTGCAAAATCCTTAGCAAACCGTCTTAAACGAGTAATTGCAACCCTGGTTCATTCTAATCAAACAGGATTTATTCCCGGGAGACAGATTCAGGCGAATCTTTACGGGATGTATCTGAACCTGTCGGTAGGGGGGGGGGGGGGGGCCGGACCACTCCATCTTGTCATTGGATGCTGCTAAAGCGTTCGACAGGGTGGAGTGGTCCTTCCTGTGGCGACCTATCGCACATTTCCGATTAGGGACCACTTTTATCGCAATGACTAAACTGCTATACACCCAACCAATAGCCCGAGTTAACATTGATGGGGTTGACTCCTCTATTATTGAGCTTCAACGCGGTACGAGACAGGGTTGCCCGCTCTCTCCCCTCTTATTTGCGCTATTTATGGAGCCGTTGGCTTGTAGGATCCGTTTGAATGATCAGATTCGGGGTAGCGGGAGAGAGTGATAAAATTAGGCTCTACGCAGACAATGTTATTCTCTTTCTGGATCAGGGCTGGAAAGCTGTCCCTCATGTTATGCAGGTGATAGAGGAGTTTAGTCTACTTTCTGGTTATTTAATCAATTGGACTAAGTCCTCACTCCTCCCGCTAAATCGAAATGCCCCCGAGGGGGGTTCGCGGGTTCGGATGTTGTCTTTGGATGACTCTCTGGACTATCTGGGGATAAAGATAGGTGTCCCTATAAGTAGATTTTACAACTAAAATCTTTCCCCGGTAATAGATAAAGTAAAGGGGAAAATCAGAGCCTGGCAAAAATTTCTAATATCGCAATCCGATCGACTGGCATTAGTTAAAATGACCATATTACCTCTGGTTTTATATCCGATCTGTGCCTCCCCCATCTGGATAGAGGATGCCTTCTTTTATAGACTAGAAGCTTTAATAAACGACCTAATTTGGAGGAGGAAGAGGGTTCGTATAGAGGTACTTGTGGCTGGCCGAGTCAGAGGGGGGATTGGCACTTCCTTTCTTTCAAGGGTATTTCTTTTCTGTGCAGCTACAAAGATGCTGTAACTTTAGAGAGAATGCACTTGGGCAATATTTAACTAGGGTAACTAGTAGGTCACTTGATAATATTTTTTAGCACTTAGAAACAGCACAGTTTAGAGGTTTGGACACTAGTTGCTTGATCCCGAGGGCTCTCCAGAGGGTCTGGGATACATTGAAAACGACTCTGCAAGTGTCACATCTGCTTCATTTTACCCTTTGTGGGAGAATCAGAACTTACCAGAATGTTTGAAAATAACTGATTATACTTATTGGAGTCGTAGGGGTATCACTAGAGTGGCATATTTGTTTGTTGCAGACCGTTTTAAGGTATTAGGGGACTTCAATTTCACAAATATTTTGTTTTTAGACCAGTTTATGTATGCACGCTTAAAACATGCATACGAAGCTACACTTAATAAAACATATATGATCACCCAACAACACTTACTTTTTGATTATTGTTTTTCTCACTTAGGGAAAAAGATAAAAATGGCACAGATTTATGCAAAATTGCGAGTTTCACTGTCCACGGTGACTTCCTTTAAAAGTATGCCTAAATGGGAACGGGAGTTGGGAATCTCCATTCTCCCCTGGCCACAGATTTTTAAAAATACAAAAAAGGTAATTTCTGCAAACAGTTATAGATTGATCCAGTTAAAAATTTTGCATATGTTGTATTATACACCACAAATGCAGGCTAAGTTTGCTAAAATGACAGAGGTCGTGAATTTTTCTGTTGAAAGTGTGGCAGCCCTAACGTCGGATATATCCATCTTTTATGGGAATGTTGCGTGATAAAGCGGTTTTGGGAGCAGGTATTTACAGCACTCCAGGGGGATTTCCCCCAATCTTGTGTACCGGATATGATCTCGGTGATTTTGGGCGCCTATATACCAGAAAAGCCAAACTCTTCTGTATACCATTTGATCTGGTTGAAGGGCTGCTTGATAGCAAAGGTTCTGATAGTTAAGAGATGGGGATCCCCCATATCCCCCGTATTTGAGGAGTGGAGAAGGATTATGTCCCAAATAAAGCTGTATGAGGAGATTGAGAAGCAGAGAAGGTAAGGTACGTGATACCCCTTTATCTGTGCCAGCGAGGTGGACTGATTACTGTGCTCTGCTGGGTGGTGTACGTAGGCGGGTACGGGGGGCGGGTATCGGGTCCGGTCTTTCAGCGACAGCAGCCAAGGGAAGGGGGGGAATATTCGGGAATAAAGATATTAGGCTTGACTTTACAGAGCCGGATTTATTCTTATGGTTGAGATGATGTTAAAATGATAGTAATACCCTCTTTATGTGTATAAACATACTTTGTGTGTACTTTTTTTTTCCGGCTTTGTTTAAATACTATGTCATTATTATTGAAGAAAATAAAATATTTATTGGATAAAAAAATATATATATATTAGCATAGGTCATTCGTAGAGACATTGTGAAGATGTGGCATTGTGTAAATGCCCTCATAAGGCAGAACTGCTGTGATAACCACATGTGATATAAATGAGAAAAAAGGCAGTTTTTTTACTCCTATACTGTCTCTTATACTTACTTTTTGCAGGCAGCAAGGAGCGAGACAGCAAGTACATCGAAGAGGTCTTAATAGCCGTATGACTTCTTGGCCCCTGTTATCAGTAATCACTATAGCAAAGGAGCGGGCACTTCCACAGAAATATCGATTGCAGCAACTGCTTTCTTCTGCTGCAAAGTATATCCTCTGGCCCATGCTGTTTTTTATTTCATACTTATTTTTTGTTTCAAATCCTGTAAAGGCTAAAACACAAAATAATTATACAATAACACAATGTATAATATTAGAATACCTTTATAAATGATGGTTCATTTAATCTAGTGCTAGCATTGGGTTCAGCTCACAGACTCAAGGGCTTCTGACATCAAACGACAGGGGTCCTACAATATGCTTTTTAGGGCTGGCCTAATGCAAGTAATTTTGACTGGGGTTTGGGTCTTACATAGAAATAGAAGGTAAGGGTAATGGCCTCTAGGTAAAAATCTCTTGAGTAGACTTTTCCAGGAAGGAAAACATTAATGGCTAGACAGACCCTGATGGAATATCACTTCGTGGCAGCAAATCGATTTTCCCTGAAATAGTGTAAAAAACAAAAAAAATCATACGACTGTGCCGCTCCCCGTCACTGTACCCCTCAGATGCCACATTCATACATGATCGTGGTATCTGATAGCAATAATCCAGTGTAAAATAAAATAAAAATCATACTTACCTCATCCATATGCTCGCGACGTGCCGACCGCCGCCATCATGATTTAAGATCTCGCATGAAATCCTGTGCGCAGCGAGGTATGATATCACCACGGGCCGCGCAAGATTTCACGCTAGATCTTCAATCAAGATAGCGGCGGTCGTCCCGTCGCGAGCAGATAGATGAGGTAAGTATGATACAATTTATTGATTTTTTTACACCCGATTGTTGCTATCAGATGCCACGATTATGTATGAACGCGGCATCTAAGGGGTACAATGACGGGGAGCGGCACAATCGTGTCATTGCACCCACTACTTACAAAGAAATGCACTTTGTGACAAAGTAGCCAAATCGAATTTCTGAATATTCAGCTCGTCTCTAGTTATAACTTTATATAGTCCCTTTGGTTTTTATTATACATGGACTGTACTGTAAACAGTATTGTGTATTGTATTTGATATGTATATATAGTTTAAGCTTGTTGCACACAGGCCGTTTTGATAACAGACAGCATTTGAACTGAACACCGACACATTCTTTTCAGTGAGTAGATGCACATGGTCCATGAACATTGTTTTTAACTGATCAACTGTCCCTTCAAGAAACTAAGCACTGCTGACAGAGAGGGAACATTAATAGGCTTGAGCCAAATAAATCAAATATTATTTATGTGCTCACTTGCTCAGACATGCACGTGATGATGCGACATATTATAGGACTTTCTAGAGACATCTTTGCTGTTCACCTTTACCTGACTCTGGTAAATTATTGATCCTAAAATAAGCATACTTCGATGCAACAATTAAGTTCCAGACAAACATTGTGGAACTGGAGTCTCTGATATTCTTGGCTTGTGTAGACTTGTGAAACCTCACACGCTACAGCTATTACCATGAACACTTACTGTGTCTATTTGCACACAACAGCACATTGAGATAAGAACTGAATGGATGATGTAATAGGACAAGTATGGAAACATAAATGGCCCCAGCAACAGCAACAATAAACCACACAGCAGATCGCCAGCGTCATGTTCATCAGATTTGGCTAATTAATTACATTGTACCATTTCTATACATCTACTAATCCATGAAATGAATTGAAATCTAATGTTACCATTGTAGGACTTTGTACCTCTATTATGTCTGTGGTATCAGTTTATACTGGAATTGGCAAATATATTGACTCTTACTTCCGCTTCAGGTACAATCTAAGATTTACTGTATCTTTATATAAATTGGATTACTTTTTCTTTCCAATATCATCAATGAAACTCCAGCTAGGTAAATTTATATTAGGAACAATTCATTAGCGTCCCTTAGTAAGGGCACACATGCCATAGAAACAGCGATGCAGTTGTTACAAGCCCCTGAAGAGACAAGGCTCAGTCCAGAAACATCTCATCCCTATTTTAATTGGTGGGAAGTATGGTGATATGGTCTCCATGGGTGATGCAAGATTAGCAAGCAAGAAAGTGGAAAATGTGATGGTCACTAAATAAGCAATAGGTACTCCCAAGTGGTGTCAGCTCCTGAGAGGAGCATTATTTTTAGCTTTGCTACAGTGTACTACAATCTCCAACCTGGGCTATATCTACACCTCACTATATGGAAATATTAGCACTGTGAATTGTTTGGAATTGTGTTTTTTATACTATTGGATGTACTATAACCCCCATTCTTAGTAAAGAGAGATATTTATCTTTAACAACTGGCCTGGTTACTGATTGAAGCACCATAAGCCAGTCACTGCACTTACATCTGCCTTGCACCCATTTAACACTCATAGCACCAAGGGCACCCCAACTACCATCAGACAGGAGCCTCAACATTTGGTTGTGCCCCAAGAAAAGAAAGGTTGTGCCCTCCTATCACTGTCCTGGTCCTAGGGAGCATAGGTTATGAGGACTGCCACTGTCAATAATTATTGCAGCCAGAGCCACCAACACTCCCATCCTCCACTTCGCTCTTCCAGGGCTTGTGGCAAGTAGGCCAGGCAAGAGTTTGTATCAGGAAAAGGAAGATATCTAACATATGTGGCAAGATGCCACAAATGTATCATACAGCATGTTCCAGTGTGGTAAATTTGGTGCAGTTCCTGTGTGTTTCAACTATTTTTATGCTGTCTTAATTTAGGAGTAATAATAAATATGCCCCATTGAGTGTGTTTTTACCTACCTTCCAACAGTTCTGTCTGCTGGTGAATGATTAGTTGATCTATCTGTAAAAAAAAATATAAAATACATGAGAAAAAATGATAAAGAATGACCAATAGTTACACTATGTATATCAAGGTACAACACAAAGTTGCAAGCAAAAAAAAACAAAAACTGTACAAAAACTTGACAGTGTCTTTGTGGATGGGATGTGGACATAGGCTCACGTGTGACTTCCTATCAGACAGAGAAATCTAGAGGAACAGAGGTAGTAGCAGAAAGCTGCAGTACAGGAATGTGGGTTGATCTCTAGATTATCATTCTGGGTGACATTTATATGGGACACTATTTCTGGTATTATTGTGATGTTATGTAGACACTACGGGGGAGATTTATCAAAACTGGCAGTACCTACAATAGCCTTGATCTCCCGTGCACTGAAGTGAGAGGCACCGCCCTGTGTGCACCAGAAACCCAAATCTACACCAGCTAGGTCAAACTATGAAAAATCTGGCTCCAGACCCTCTAACTAGGCTTTCCCCTTTTATCAAAAGTGGCGGGAGGCACCCAAAGTCAAGAATTATTGTTCAATTATGGCACAGGCCATAATTTGTGACTTTATAATGCCTTGCAAAATCCTTGATAAATCTCCCATGGTCTGGTATCAAATATACCTTATAGCTGGTGGTAGGTATATTGACTAGCACATTTGTATACATTTTACTGTAGATATGTCCTACAAATATAATTTTTTATATAAACTGTGGCAAATGCCAGTATATTGGCAGATGGACTGATATTTTTGGGCTACATCAGATAACATTTCACGAGGACTATAAAGGTTATAACTAGTGTTGAGCGAATCGAAGTCTGTGAAGCAGACTTCGATCTGAATTTCAGGGTAAATTCGTTTTGCAGCGAAGCCGAATTTCTCCGTACTTGGTGGTAGCGAATCAATTTTCTCTGAAATTGTGTAAAAAAATAAATACTACTTACCTCATCCATTTGCTCATGACAGGCCGGCTGGCGCCATCTTGATTTAAGATCTCGCATGAAATCCCGTGCGCGGTGACGTATGACGTCACTACGCCGGCCGACCTGATGACGTCACAATGGCCGCATCAGATTTTGTGCTAGATCTTCAACCATCTCGAGCAGATGGATGAGGTAAGTATGATAAAAAAAAAATTTACACTTGATTATTGCATAGTGCCATGCTAACATCCCCCAGTGACTATGTGAAATATTCCCACACTGCCGAGTATCACACTTTCCCTCCACCACTGTGTAATGCTTGCTGCTGCTTTTATGAACCCCTGCACTGCTAGTGTGTTCCTCACAGGTAGTCTCCCAAGTAGCAGACAGTGTACCCCTCCCATGTTTGGCTCCAGATCTCCCACTGCTTCCACCCTGCTATCTCACGGGCAAACTGCCACTCTCACCCCCTGATGATGACGATAGCCTCTCTTCACCTGGCCGTCACGTGAGATTGGCTGTCACCCTCACCTGTCTCTTGTGCATGTCCCTGACTTCTCGCAACATGTGCTCCTTCCTGATTGTCATAATTGGTAGTTGCACACCTAAAGGAGTCCACAGTGGACCTCTCCTCCAAGTCTCTTCTGGCCTGTAACTGCTGACTGTCCCCACAAAGGTCATTCTTGCTGAAAAGCAGAGCAGGTGGCTACCATTACTTGCCTAAAAGATGGAGCAGCAAAAGCAAGAGGCAAGTTCAGGACAGGTGAGAGCATACAGGTAGTTCCTGGGCCATGCCAACTAAGCGTGGTATCAGAGGAACCCACCAATTCCTGGCTGTTTGTATCTGTTTTAACTTAAGATGATTGTGAAGCTAGATTATTGGTCAAAAAACGACTACTGCATGACAGTGGCAGCTCTGGCCTGTTGCTGCAACTGCTACCACCACCCCTTCTTCTGCTGCTACTTCTGCTGGTTACAGCAACATTTTTGCCACTGCTCGTTCTTCTGGAGGGCCCAGGCAACTGTCTCTTAGCCATAGTGTATAACAGTATCGGTAACAAAACGGATTAGCGATGACTCTTGGTGCAATGCACACTTATGTACAGAGCAAAAATTAGACCTGTCTGTAATACTGAGGGCACAGTAACTCTACAGCTAACTGATCGGATTAGCTATGACTCTTGCTATGTACACAGTGATAAACTGTAGCAAAGTCTGTAGTTCAGCAGTCTCCCTGCATTCTCCCTCTCTAATATTGTCCTACACTCTCTGTTAATAAACAGTTTGCAGCAACACTCTCCCTAGTGAATGAGCGTCTTGTCCCATCTCTCCCTATGCTCAGCTCACAGGAAAATGCAGGTGACCACGTGGGACCAGGTTTTTTTTTTTAGGGCTATGCCTAGCTGTGACATCATAGAGGGGTGGCTACCTGTGGATTGGCTAGCTGCACGGCATTATGGGTGATCTTGCATTCCCGGGCTTGTTTCCTCTACACTTGCTTTCACGTGCAGCCGCCATTTTAGGAAAGCTGATTCATTACCACGAAGCACAAGGAAATTCAGATTTATTTAGAATCAAAGTTTTCCTAAACTTCGTACCAAATTCTGCTTTAAATGCTTTGCTTTGCTCAACACTAGTCAATGGCTCAGTAAGAAGAAACAGAGCACACAGGCAACATCCGTGTTTGGTCCGCTTTTCACTGATGGTTGCAAGGAGATGCTGTGTGTTATTCTCCCATTTTAGTTCACACGTGAGAACAAGGGATGCCAAAACGATGGTATACAGACATGAAAAAGATGAAAAACTGAGTACAATCTCAGAAAAAAAACGGATTCAATCCGCATGTAAAATCATTTACTGTTTACTGAATAGGCTCTGACACGTTCTGTAACGTGAGTGAGGCCTCATCTACTTTCATATAAATTCTACCCAAAATTTTCCCCATTGAAACATATAGTAACAACACTTATATAAAACTGAAGTCACAAGAATCATAGCGTTTTCCAACCTGACTAAGATATTCTACTCCTGGTGGACAGTTCGGTAGTTCTGCAGGTGCTGGCATCCACGCACTTCTGAAATCACCTGAATGTGGTGGATGATTGCCGAAAGTGGGACTTTCACCAAAAAAACCATAGCTAGTCTGCCCAGTGACACCTGTTAAATAAGGAATAGAATATCAGAGGGAATATACAGTGTACAGAGCATCTAACAGTATTACATTTGTTATTATACAAAGCTTCTGAAATTTTCTGAATGTTTCAAAGTTTTCTTGGTTAGATGTTAGAAACATAAAAATTAGGTTTACACTGTGCAGTTGAACAGTTTTTGATGACTGGGTCGTAAAGGGAACAATAAAAGGCATCATAACTGAGCTGGGTGAACAATGGCTAATAGATCCTGTATAATGGTTAATGGACGCGATTAGGGCAACAAAAGTAAGAAAAACCCTGCAAAAACAAGCTTAAAGGGGTTGTGTCCTCTGCGACATGTGCGGTTTGCTCTCCATTCACTATGGGAGTTCAGATAGCTGAGCGTGGCTATTTCCAGAAGACCTATAGAAGTCAAAACGAGAGCCTACCGCACATGTACGGCCACCTCACCAATCACCTCTATCGGAACTCTCAAAGAAGTTAATGGAGGGTGGCCGCACTTGCGCTGTTCACTCTCATTCACTTTGGGGGCTCTGTTCTTGAGGTAGGTGTGGGTTCCAAAGGTGTGACCTGCACTTATCTTATATTGGCGGCATATCCTGACGATATGCTACCAATGTCTCAGATGAGACAACCTCTTTAAAATCTAAAACAATAACTAAAAAGCATCTGTCAGCGTGATCAATGCTAGTAAACCATGCATACTGCCTGGTAGGGTTGATTATGCTGATTGCAAGGACCCCTCTCTTGCAGTAATCAGATGTGTCTTTAGTGAGAATTCCTACTCTTATTTTTATGCTAATAAGGTGCTAGGAGCCCCGAGGGGTAGGCCTAGGCAAGAGGCAGAGCATTACATCATTTCCATCTTTTTCCTAATTCACTCCCTTTCTCCCAGTAACAGGTCCAGGCATCATTACTGTTTCAGTGTCTGACTTTGAAATGTTGTACATGCGCCAGTGAGAGATCAGTCACCGCATGCACTGTAGATCTCATCCAGCTGTCCCTGCTCCAGATATTTGAACTGTGCCGATAGAACTCACTATGAAGCATGCTTGAGATTTCAGGGCCAGGCAAAAGGTGGAGGTGAAGTGGTGTTTTGAGAACCTCATTAGCATAAAAATCTAAGTAAGTACAAACCGGATTCCAAAAAAGTTGGGACACTATACAAAATCGTGAATAAAAACTGAATGCAATGATGTGGAGGTGCCAACTTCTAATATTTTATTCAGAATAGAACATAAATCACGGAACAAAAGTTTAAACTGAGAAAATGTACCATTTTAAGGGAAAAATATGTTGAATCAGAATTTCATGGTGTCAACAAATCCCAAAAAAGTTGGGACAAGGCCATTTTCACCACTGTGTGGCATCTCCCCTTCTTCTTACAACACTCAACAGACGTCTGGGGACCAAGGAGACCAGTTTCTCAAGTTTAGAAATAGGAATGCTCTCCCATTCTTGTCTAATACATGCCTCTAACTGTTCAATCGTCTTGGGCCTTCTTTGTTGCACCTTCCTCTTTATGATGCGCCAAATGTTCTCTATAGGTGAAAGATCTGGACTGCAGACTGGCCATTTCAGTACCCGGATCCTTCTCCTACGCAGCCATGATGTTGTGATTGATGCAGAATGTGGTCTGGCATTATCTTGTTGAAAAATGCAGGGTCTTCCCTGAAAGAGATGACGTCTGGATGCGAGCATATGTTGTTCTAGAACCTGAATATATTTTTCTGCGTTGATGGTGCCTTTCCAGACATGCAAGCTGCCCATGCCACACGCACTCATGCAACCCCATACCATCAGAGATGCAGGCTTCTGAACTGAGCGTTGATAACAACTTGGGTTGTCCTTGTCCTCTTTGGTCCGGATGACATGGCGTCCCAGATTTCCAAAAAGAACTTCGAATCGTGACTCGTCTGACCACAGAACAGTCTTCCATTTTGCCACACTCCATTTTAAATGATCCCTGGCCCAGTGAAAACGCCTGAGCTTGTGGATCTTGCTTAGAAATGGCTTCTTCTTTGCACTGTAGAGTTTCAGCTGGCAACGGCGGATGGCACGGTGGATTGTGTTCACTGACAATGGTTTCTGGAAGTATTCCTGAGCCCATTCTGTGATTTCCTTTACAGTAGCATTCCTGTTTGTGGTGCAGTGTCGTTTAAGGGCCCGGAGATCACGGGCATCCAGCATGGTTTTACGGCCTTGACCCTTACGCACAGAGATTGTTCCAGATTCTCTGAATCTTCGGATGATGTTATGCACAGTTGATGATGATAGATGCAAAGTCTTTGCAATTTTTTGCTGGGTAACACCTTTCTGATATTGCTCCACTATCTTTCTGCGCAACATTGTGGGAATTGGTGATCCTCTACCCATCTTGGCTTCTGAGAGACACTGCCACTCTGAGAAGCTCTTTTTATACCCAATCATGTTGCTAATTGACCTAATTAGTGTTAATTGGTCTTCCAGCTCTTCGTTATGCTCAAATTTACTTTTTCCAGCCTCTTATTGCTACTTGTCCCAACTTTTTGGGGATTTGTTGACACCGTGAAAATTGGAATCAACGTATTTTTCCTTTAAAATGATACATTTACTCGGATTAAACGTTTGATCTGTCATCTACGTTTTATTACAAATAAAATATTGACATTTGCCATCTCCACATCATTGCATTCAGTTTTTATTCACAATTTGTTTAGTGTCCCAACTTTTTTGGAATCCGGTTTGTATTTCTCAATCATAACACAATGGATTGCTGCAAGAGAGGGGTCCTTGCTCTCACATTATCAACTCTACCAGGTAGTATGCCTGGTTTAGTAGGGTTGATCATACTGACAGATGCTCTTTGGGTATTTATTTGGTGATATCTAGTTTTTGCATATCCCATGTCTTCCAATACTGTAGGGCAGGGATCAGCAACCTCCGGTACTCCGGCTGTTCTGAAACTGCAACTCCCCGAATTTCACTTCTGGGGGAGTTAAAAAAATAGCTGAGTAAGTGTGCATACTGGGAGTTGTAATTTCACAGCAGCTGGAGTGCCGAAGGTTGCTGAACCCTGCTATAGGGTAAGAGATCCAAATCGCTTTCGTGGTTCCTGCTAGACACTAATGTGAATTGAGCCTTTGTCTTTATTCATGATATGATCAGGACATTTGACAACTGCACATCATGGAGCAGGTAAGTATACTGTGATGTGGCTTTTATTGGAGCACTAAAGCTTGTACCTTAGCAGGGAGAGGGCAACATACTTGGTACTGATGAGCTCAGGCTAACATGGAGGCCGCAGTGACCATCTTGATTGAAGATTCCATGCAAAATCTTGCGTGCGTTGACATATGACATCACCCGGCATGATGAAGTCAATATGTCACCTCATGAGATTTTGTGCTGGATCTTCAGTCAAGATGCCCGCCGCAGTCTCTACGCGATCAAATGGATAAGGTATTTTTTATATATATATTTTTTCACCAGATAACCCCTGAAATCCCTCAATGTCTATCTCAGATTCCGCGATCAGCGATGAACGTAGTATCTGAGGGGTTCAATGACTGGGGGGATGGGGTTGGGTCGCCGCAATCTCCGTTCACCATCATTGTGCCCGTTAATTACAAAGAAATGCACTTTGTGACGAAGTAATTCATCACAAAGCTAATTTCTTTGTGAAATTCGACGAAGCAGAAAAATTGTATTTTTGATTACTTCGCTCACCACTACTGCAAATGTTAATGAGCAATGTGTTAGGGCACGGAGGAGGGGTTCCACACAAATGTTTTAATGAAATAGTATATGATCATTCACCCACGTTACCATTTGGTTCCATCTTCACAGTGACAAATGGCCCTTGAAAGAAAATAATAATAATAATTAATAGCAATCATCACACACTGTTCATGTGCAGAATTATATTGTAATATTGTACTCATTGTTTAATAATGTTGTGCAGGTTTCATGTGTTCTGCTTGGGTTCATTAAATATTTGAATCTACTACATGGAGAAGTATTATCATGAATGTAGACATCACTCACATTAAATATTTATTACATGCCACATTATTTATGAGGCATCCATATGTCAGTAACAGGAATACTCGTAATCTTGTCTGAAACAGCAGTTGGAGTGCTGCAGCATTGTACAGAAGATTTTCTTAAAAGTATATATTCCGTCTTTATATCCAAATATAGAGATGAGCAAATTTCTTGAAATTTGTTTCAGGTCCAAATCTCTTGAATGAGTCAAAAAAAAAAAAAATTTCTAGTTTGAATCAATTCTACCTATATCAAAAGTGCTACAATTGTCCTGAAATGATGTATGATACTCGGAGGTCGCCTAGCACTCAGTTTTTTCTCTCTTGTCACATGATGGACAGGCATACACTGGCTGTGGCATGATTGGGCCAGCATCAAAAAGCCACTGTTAACAAAGGCAGATAGTGGCACAGAACCAGCATAGCATAAGTTTGTCTGCTTGAGTGTGACGCCACCTGCCATGCTGAATGCCCTCTCTGGCACTGCACTGGAGGCTGGACAAGACAATAGATCAACTGCAAACTGGGCCAGTTTGGCGTGGCACCTGAAAAAACTGATCCATGTCATGTTCAAACTGAATTTGCTTCTGCTGTTGCTATTGTGGCTCCTGCTAATTGTAGTAGTGTAGAATTGGTGTGAGTTTGGTGACTCAGTAGCTGCAGAGAGGAGCCTCATGGTCAGATACATGGGCGGCAGACATATGCTAGGCAAAAGCTGCGGCAAGCTGTGTACAGAGTGTATCCTGGTAATACAATTTTTTTTCCCACTTTCGGCATCAGGAAAGCAACACAGTAGTCTTAACTAGGTCATTAGGGTCAAGAAAAGTGGTCAGTATGTAAGCAACCAAGAATGCCGCTTGCCATACCCCAACTGAAATGATTGGTCATGGCCAATGTCATCATCATTAGCGAAGTGAAGCATCCGAAGTGGAATTTGGTACGAATTTTAGGAAAAATTCAATTCACTATGAAGCCGAATTTCCATGATCTATGTGGTAACGAATCATTTCTCCTAAAATGGCAGCTGGAGTTGTCTTAGAAAGAAAAGGAAAAAAAATACTCACTTCATCCACTTGCTTGCGCAGAGGCAGTTCACTCCTCTCGAGTGGAAAAGACCTGCCAAAGGACCTGTGCTGTGCATGATCATGTTGTGATCACACTGGGAGTGTAGTGTGACATCATCACGCACAGCGCAGGTCTTTTTCAATCAAGAGGAGCAGACTGCCTTTGCGCGAGCAAGTGGATGACGTGAGTAATTATTTTTTAAACCCAAAAGACATGTTGCACTAGCGTATTACTGTTTTTAACAGCCGTTAGACTGGTGCACTTCTGTTTAAGCATCCATTAAAAACCCATTGATTCATAGGCTGAATAGGGTAAAACTTCAGTGAAGCTGCCGAATCAAATTCTTCAATACATTGCTCATCTCTAGTCATCATCATCAGCCTAATCCTCCTGGACTACCAACTCCTCCAGTGGTAGCTCATCATCCTTATCCTCTACTACTTCCTCCTTCATTGGATTTTATCCAAACAGGTCCCCAACAACTACAGGGCAGTGAGCAAGACAAAAGCTGTTCTTCCATAACCCCATTGTTGCATCAGCTTGAGTGTTTGCTCTGTTGTACAATGTGAAATTTGGGTCATAAATACATAATAGCATACATCATGTAGGATGTGTTCAGTTCAGTCTTTTTGACTGATCAGGACAGAGATAAAACCGCAGCATGCTACGGTTTTATCTCCGGCCAAAAAAATTTAACACTTGCCTGAATGCCAGATCCGGCATTTTTTTTCCATAGGAATGTATTAGTGCCGGATCCGGCATTCAAAATACCAGAACGCTGGATCCGTCCTTCCGGTCTGCGCATCCGCAGATTGAAAAAAAAGTTTAAAAAAAATGCCGGATCCGTTTTTTCCAGGTGACACCAGAAAGACGGGTCTGGCATTTCAATGCATTTGTAAGACGGATCAGGATCCTGATATGTCTTACAAATGCCATCAGTTGGCATACGTTTTGACAGATCCGGCAGGCAGTTCCGGCAATGGAACTGCTTGCCGGATCACTCTGCCATAAGTGTGAAAGTAGCCCTGAATTGATTATGAGCATCACACTAAATACAGATTAGCATTACAATATTATATTAACTTAAAATACTATAGGAATTCAGATAGATAAATACAGGGTGGGCCATTTATATAGATACACCTTAAAAAAATGGGAATGGTTGGTGATATTAACTTCCTGTTTGTGGCACATTAGTATATGTGAGGGGGGAAACTTTTCAAGATGGGTGGTGACCATGGCAGCTATTTTGAAGTCGGCCATTTTGAATCCAACTTTAGTTTTTTCAATAGGAAGAGGGTCATGTGACACATCAAACTTATTTGGAATTTCACAAGAAAAACAATGGTGTGCTTGGTTTTAACGTAACTTTATTCTTTCATGAGTTATGTACAAGTTTCTGACCACTTATAAAATGTGTTTAATGTGCTGCCCATTGTGTTGGATTATCAATGCAACCCTCTTCTCCCACTCTTCACACACTGATAGCAACACCGCAGGAGAAATGCTAGCACAGGCTTCCAGTATCCGTAGTTTCAGGTGCTGCACATCTCGTATCTTCACAGCATAGACAATTGCCTTCAGATGACCCCAAAGATAAAAGTCTAAGGGGGTCAGATCGGGAAACCTTGGGGGCCATTCAACTGGCCCACGACGACCAATCCACTTTCCAGGAAACTGTTCATCTAGGAATGCTCGGACCTGACACCCATAATGTGGTGGTGCACCATCTTGCTGGAAAAACTCAGGGAACGTGCCAGCTAGATGAACAGTTTCCTGGAAAGTGGATTGGTCGTTGTGGGCCAGTTGAATGGCTCCCAAGGTCTCCCGATCTGACCCCCTTAGACTTTTATCTTTGGGGTCATCTGAAGGCAATTGTCTATGCTGTGAAGATACAAGATGTGCAGCACCTGAAACTACGGATACTGGAAGCCTGTGCTAGCATTTCTCCTGCGGTGTTGCTATCAGTGTGTGAAGAGTGGGAGAAGAGGGGGAGAAGAGGGTTGCATTGATAATCCAACACAATGGGCAGCACATTGAACACATTTTATAAGTGGTCAGAAACTTGTAAATAACTCATGAAAGAATAAAGTTACGTTAAAACCACCATTGTTTTTCTTGTGAAATTCCCAATAAGTTTGATGTGTCACATGACCCTCTTCCTATTGAAAAAACAAAAGTTGGATTCAAAATGGCCGATTTATAAATGGCCGCCATGGTCACCACCCATCTTGAAAAGTTTCCCCCCTCACATATACTAATGTGCCACAAACAGGAAGTTAATATCAGCAACCATTCCCATTTTATTAAGGTGTATCCATATAAATGGCCCACCCTGTAGATTCCTACATTCAGCCTAAAGTCTATCAGATTATATATATATATATATATATATATATATATATATATATATATATATACACACACATACACCATAAAAAGATTATTTATGAGCTCACACAGAATTTAAATGGATCAGCAATGCATATATACACAATTAATGTCCATCCATCTCATGGTCGATTGGGCCACTTATCAGAAATTTTGTCGATAGGTAATAAGTTGTCATTCTGGCACGACCCCCTTAAAGAACACATAACAACAGATTTCCAGGGAACCTCTACTCCTATTTCTACCTAAAGGAGAAGATGGTATATTTTGACTGAGAATTGTACATATTGCTTAATTTCAGGCCAACCTTAAGCAGACAGAAAACTGTTTGCCACTAATGTGTTGCTGTAGTCTGCACAAATGCACTGACCAGGTCGCAAAGGGTATCAGGGATGTCAAGGAACCCCAGTTTGAAAACACTTAAATAATGTGTTATCTGAAATATTTGTAATTTAATATTTTATTGGATATGGATGGATTCTGCATTCCAGTTGACCATGTACAGTGGGTTAAAACCTACTTTCAACATATTGAGTCTTTCCCATACTAAGCTTGGTATTCTCACAACTATCTGGTCTACTTCCTGAGGATCTATTAGCTTCCTTGGCAAATTGTTCAGATAAACACAATTTTACTAAAATCGGTAGTGATGGACGAACATCGTCCGGGACGATTCGCGAAAACGATCAAAATGTTCTCGAACCGCAAGTTCGCGGTGGGCCCCATTCACTTTACTGGCAGTCGAACCTGAAAAACCTTCAGGTCATTTTTGCAGCCACCAAATACTTACTAAAAGTGCACAAAACGTCCCACAACATGGACAGTGACATACCAGAGAGGGATCAATGGCAAAAATTCCCACAAAAAATATGTATTTTAACCACCTCAGCCCCCTTAGCTTAAACACCCTTAATGACCAGGCCACTTTTTACACTTCTGACCTACCCTACTTTCACCGTTTATTGCTCGGTCATGCAACTTACCACCCAAATGAATTTTACCTCCTTTTCTTCTCACTAATAGAGCTTTCATTTGGTGGTATTTCATTGCTGCTGACATTTTTACTTTTTTTGTTATTAATCGAAATTTAACGATTTTTTGGCAAAAAAATGAAATTTTTCACTTTCAGTTGTAAAATTTTGCAAAAAAAACGACATCCATATACAAATTTTTCTCTAAATTTATTGTTCTAACATGTCTTTGATAAAAAAAAATGTTTGGGTAAAAAAAAAATGGTTTGGGTAAAAGTTATAGCGTTTACAAACTATGGTACAAAAATGTGAATTTCCGCTTTTTGAAGCAGCTCTGACTTTCTGAGCACCTGTCATGTTTCCTGAGGTTCTACAATGGCCAGACAGTACAAACACCCCACAAATGACCCCATTTCGGAAAGTAGACACCCTAAGGTATTTGCTGATGGGCATAGTGAGTTCATAGAACTTTTTATTTTTTGTCACAAGTCAGCGGAAAATGATGATTTTTTTTTTCTTACAAAGTCTCATATTCCACTAACTTGTGACAAAAAATAAAAACTTCTATGAACTCACTATGCCCATCAGCGAATACCTTGGGGTGTCTTCTTTCCAAAATGGGGTCACTTGTGGGGTAGTTCTACTGCCCTGGCATTCTAGGGGCCCAAATGTGTGGTAAGTAGTTTGAAATCAAAATCTGTAAAAAATGTCCGGTGAAATCCGAAAGGTGCTCTTTGGAATGTGGGCCCCTTTGCCCACCTAGGCTGCAAAAAAGTGTCACACATGTGGTATCTCCGTACTCAGGAGAAGTTGGGCAATGTGTTTTGGGGTGTCATTTTACATATACCCATGCTGGGTGAGATAAATATCTTGGTCAAATGCCAACTTTGTATAAAAAAAAAAAAATGGGAAAAGTTGTCTTTTGCCAAGATATTTCTCTCACCCAGCATGGGTATATGTAAAATGACACCCCAAAACACATTGCCCAACTTCTCCTGAGTACGGAGATACCACGTGTGACACTTTTTTGCAGCCTAGGTGGGCAAAGGGGCCCACATTCCAAAGAGCACCTTTCGGATTTCACCGTCCATTTTTTACAGATTTTGATTTCAAACCACTTCTCACACATTCGGCCCCTAAAATGCCAGGGCAGTATAACTACCCCACAAGTGACCCCATTTTGGAAAGAAGACTCCCCAAGTTATTTTGTGATGGGCATAGTGAGTTCATGGAAGTTTTTATTTTTTGTCACAAGTTAGTGAAATATGAGACTTTATAAGGAAAAAAATAAATAAAAAGAAAATCATCATTTTCCGCTAACTTGTGACAAAAAATATAAAATTCTAGGAACTCGCCATGCCCCTCACGGAATACCTTGGGGTGTCTTCTTTCCAAAATGGGGTCACTTGTGGGTAAGTTATACTGCCCTGGCATTTTCCAGGGGCCCTAATGTGTGGTAAATAGGTAAATGACCTGTGAAATCCTAAAGGTGCTCTTTGGAATGTGGGCCCCTTTGCCCACCTAGGCTGCAAAAAAGTGTCACACATGTGGTATCGCCGTATTCAGGAGAAGTTGGGCAATGTGTTTTGGGGTGTCTTTTTACATATACTCATGCTGGGTGAGAGAAATATCTCGGCAAAAGACAACTTTTCCCATTTTTTATACAAAGTTGGCATTTGACCAAGATATTTATCTCACCCAGCATGGGTATATGTAAAATGACACCCCAAAACACATTGCCCAACTTCTCCTGAGTACGGCGATACCAGATGTGTGACACTTTTTTGCAGCCTAGATGCGCAAAGGGGCCCACATTCATTTTATGAGGGCATTTTTAGACATTTGGATCCCAGACTTCTTTTCACGCTTTAGGGCCCCTATAATGCCAGGGCAGTATAACTACCCCACATGTGACCCCATTTTGGAAAGAAGACACCCCAAGGTATTCAATGAGGGGCATGGCGAGTTCATAGAAATTTTTTTTTTTGGCACAAGTTAGTGGAAATTGATATATTTTATTTTTTTCTCACAAAGTCTCCCTTTCCGCTAACTTGGGACAAAAATTTCAATCTTTTATGGACTCAATATGCCCCTCACGGGATACCTTGGGGTGTCTTCTTTCCCAAATGGGGTCACATGTGGGGTATTTATACTGCCCTGGCATTCTAGGGGCCCTAAAGCGTGAGAAGAAGTCTGGAATATAAATGTCTAAAAATTTTTACGCATTTGGATTCCGTGAGGGGTATGGTGAGTTCATGTGAGATTTTATTTTTTGACACAAGTTAGTGGAATATGAGACTTTGTAAGAAAAAAAATAATAATTTCCGCTAACTTGGGCCAAAAAAATGTCTGAATGGAGCCTTACAGGGGGGTGATTAATGACAGGGGGGTGATCAATGACAGGGGGGTGATCAGGGAGTCTATATGGGGTGATCACCCCCCTGTCATTGATCACCCCCCTATAAGGCTCCATTCAGATGTCCGTATGTGTTTTGCGGATCCGATCCATGTATCAGTGGATCCGTAAAAATCATACGGACATCTGAATGCAGCCTTACAGGGGGGTGATCAATGACAGGGGGGTGATCAATGACAGGGGGGTGATCAGGGAGTCTATATGGGGTGATCACCCCCCTGTAAGGCTCCATTCAGATGTCTGTATGTGTTTTGCGGATCCGATCCATATATCAGTGGATCCGTAAAAATCATGCGGATATCTGAATGCAGCCTTACAGGGGGGTGATCAATGACAGGGGGGTGATCAGGGAGTCTATATGGGGTGATCACCCCCCTGTAAGGCTCCATTCAGATGTCCGTATGTGCTTTGCGGATCCGATCCATGTATCAGTGGATCTGTAAAAATCATACGGACATCTGAATGCAGCCTTACAGGGGGGTGATCAATGACAGGGGGGTGATCAATGACAGGGGGGTGATCAGGGAGTCTATATGGGGTGATCACCCCCCTGTAAGGCTCCATTCAGATGTCCGTATGTGTTTTGCGGATCCGATCCATGTATCAGTGGATCCGTAAAAATCATACGGACATCTGAATGCAGCCTTACAGGGGGGTGATCAATGACAGGGGGGTGATCAATGACAGGGGGGTGATCAGGGAGTCTATATGGGGTGATCACCCCCGTCATTGATCACCCCCCTGTAAGGCTCCATTCAGACGTCCGTATGCGTTTTGCGGATCCGATCCATCTATCAGTGGATCCGTAAAAATCATACGGACATCTGAATAGAGCCTTACAGGGGGGTGATCAATGACAGGGGGTGATCAGGGAGTCTATATGGGGTGATCAGGGGTGATCAGGGGTTCATAAGGGGTTAATAAGTGACAGGGGGGGGTGTAGTGTAGTGTAGTGGTGTTTGGTGCTACTTTACTGAGCTACCTGTGTCCTCTGGTGGTCGATCCAAACAAAAGGGACCACCAGAGGACCAGGTAGCAGGTATATTAGACGCTGTTATCAAAACAGCGTCTAATATACCTGTTAGGGGTTAAAAAAATCACATCTCCAGCCTGCCAGCGAACGATCGCCGCTGGCAGGCTGGAGATCCACTCGCTTACCTTCCGATCCTGTGAACGCGCGCGCCTGTGTGCGCGCGTTCACAGGAAATCTCGCGTCTCGCGAGATGACGCATATATGCGTGACTCTGCACAGCGCTGCCACCTCCGGAACGCGATCCTGCGTTAGGCGGTCCGGAGGTGGTTAATCAGGAGACATTTTTATGCGTCTTAAAGGAAAATTGTAAAAAAATGTGGCCTGCTGGAGCCTAGAAAAAAATTATTTTAGGCCACGGGACTACAGGCCCACAACATTAGGCATTTACCGAAAAGAAAACATCAAGTGATTATGTGGCTGGAGGTATATTAGACGGTCATTGGATAACAATTTTACTTCAGGCCAGTAGAATACAGGCCCCAAAAATTATTAATTCAATGTACAGAAAAGAACAAGTGATTATGTGGCTGAAGGTATATTAGACGGTCATTGGATATCAATTTTACTGCAGGCCAGTGGACTACAGGCCCCAAAAATTATTCATTCACCGTACAGACATGAACAATTGATAATGTGGCTGGAGGTACATTAGGCGGTCACTGTATAGTAATTTTACTGTTGGTCAGTTAGATTACAGGCCCCAAAAATTATGCATTCACCGTACATTAAAAAAACAAGTGATTATGTGGATGGAGGTGTATTAGACGGTCAATGGATATCAATTTTACTGCAGGCCGTGGGCTACAGGCCCCACAAATTATTAATTCACCGGACAGAAAACATCAAGTGATTACGTGGCTGAAGGTATATTAGACGGTCATTGGATATCAATTTTACTGCAGGCCAGTACAAATACATGTCAAATACATATGATTAAAAGAACTAAAAATTTAAAATTGGATTAAAAACATGGCTAACGAAATCCCCCCTCTTAAGAAAACCCCAAATGATAATAGCTGAAATTCGATAACACATGGTCGTCACAGGTGTTGAATTCCTCCGGAGGTCCCAAACATTAGGCATTCACCGGACAGAAAAGGCCTTTTATGCCGCTGTATTTACATAAGACAGGGACCATTATTTGTCCTGGGTGGTGGCGGATATGTGTGGGCTGGCAGGAGGAAATTCAATTAAACGTGGTAGTCACAGGTGTTGAATTCCTCCGAGATCCATGCCTCATTCATTTTTAGAAATGTGAGGAAGTCCACACTGTCGTGAGCTAGGCGAGTGCGCTTATCAGTCAAGATCCCTCCTGCTGCGCCAAGAGTTCAATGGCAAATTGTGCCAGCTCTGGCCACAGGTCAAGCCTGCACACCCAGTAGTCAAGGGTTTCCTCGCTTCTCAAAGCATCCACATCGGCCGTTAACCCGATGTAATCGGACACCTGTCGGACTAGGCGTTCCCTGAGGCTGGATCTGGAGGGCGGCTGTCGTCGGGTTGGTTGCAAGAATGATCTCATATCCGAAGTGACTAACACATCTTCAAACTGCCCTCTTCTTGCATGCACTGTAGGATTGGTACTTGCAACTGTTTCTCTGTGGGTGGAAATTCCTCTGCCAGCGCCCGCAACAGCAGAATGCAGCATCTCCCGCAGCAAGGCCTGAAAATGCTGCATTCTGACAGCCCTCTGTGATGCTGGTAACATGTCCGCCATTTTGTGTTTGTACCGGGGGTCTAAGTACGTTGCCACCCAGTACTGGTCCTTGCCCTTTATGCTTTTTATACGGGGGTCCCTCTTCAAACACTGGAGCATAAAGGCCCCCATTTGCACTAAATTGGAAGCTGTGGAGCGGCCTGGCTCTTGCTCATCGCCCAGGAGAATGTTGTCCTCTGTCTCCTCCCCCCATTCACGGACAACACCAGGGATCCCAGAAAAGTTTAAAGCTTGCTCTTCTTGCTCCTCCTCCTCCTCCCCCCAGGCACCATCCTCCTCTGACTCCTCTTAAGACTCCTGCTGACTTGTCTCAGATGGAGTAGCCCCCCGCCGGGAATTCATTCAGCATTCATCTTCCAGCTCCTGCTCCTCGACGGCTTGATCAATGACACGATGCAATGCACGCTCCAGAAAGAAGGCGTAAGGTACGATGTCACTGATGGCGCCCTGTCTGCGATTGACCATCAAATGTGATCTCATCAAATGGCCACAGAAGTCTGCATGCATCACGCATGAGCAGCCTCCGGCGTGGTGAAAAAAACCAAGCTCCCAGAACCTGTTCTGCCGCAGAGTTCGTACAGGTAGTCATTAATGGCACGTTTCTGCTGGAGCAGCCTATCAAGCATATACAAGGTGGAATTCCAGTGCGTCGGGCAGTCACAAATCAGACGTCTGACGGGCAAGTGGTGTCGCCACTGAACGTCAGCCAGGCGAGCCATGGCCGTGTAAGATCTTCTAAAATAGGCAGAGATTTTCCTGTCCGGCCGCAAGACGTCCTGGACCCTGGGGGATTTGGCAACAAATCGCTGCCCGACTAAGTTCAGGACGTGTGCCATGCACGGCACGTGTCATTTTGCCCTGTTTCAGCGTGCTCAGCAGATTGGCATTGTTGTCGCACACCACTTTAGCAACTTTAGTCAAATTGAGAGGGGTTAGCCACTGATCGGCCTGTGACCGCAGAGCTGAAAGGAGTGCAGGACCGGTGTGGCTCTTGGCTTCCAGGCACAACAGCTGCAGCACAGCATGGCAACGTCTCACCTGGCACGTCAAATAGTTTCTGGGGAGCTGGGGGGGTGCAGCGGAAGAGGTGTAGCAGTGGAAAAGGAGGAGTCAGCCGAGGAGGAGATGGAGGATGAAGTAGGAGGAGGAGAAAAAGAGGCAGGCCTGCATGCAATCCGTGGCGGTAAGACCAAATCCACACAGGTTGCATGCTTGACAGCCGTCAGAAGATTCACCCAGTGGGCAGTAAAGGTTATGTACCTTCCCTGCCCATGTTTGCTAGACCACGTGTCTGTGGTCAGATGTATCTTGGCACCGACATTGTGTGCCAGAGATACATTCACTTAGCTCTGGAATGCCCTTCTGGGAGAAATATTCCCTTCTGGGGATCTTCCATTGCTGTGTGCCAATGGCCACAAATTTTCTAAAGGCCTCCGAGTCCACCAGTTTATATGGCAGTAGTTGGCGGGCTAGCAGTTCCGACAAGCCGGCGGTCAGCTGTTGGGCAAGAGGGTTATCCGGCGTCATCAACTTTTTACGTTCATTTGGGCCACGGAAGAATGCCTTTTGCCAGATGAACGCGACGACGGCACGGTGGAAGGTGGAGTGGAGGACAAATGGGAGGAGAGAGGAGAAGGAGAAGAGGCAGGACGTGGAGTGCCGGGAGTGTGGCTTTGTGGGTTCTGACGGTGTTGCTCCCACTGGGCTAGGTGATGGGAGGCCAGGTGCCTTCTTAAGGCTGTCCCTAGGTGAGTGTTTGGCTTACCACGACTTATGCATTGACAGTACAGGCTGGAGATGGCAACACTATTGTCCGCAGCTGACACGTTAAAAAAAAAAAAAGCCCACACTGCGGAGCCATGTGCCGGCGTCCTAGGAGCACCAGATGTTACTGTGCATGGTGGATGGCTCGCTCCAGATACATTTGCAGCCTGCTTTTTGCCTACTGTGCACTGCGAGTTCTGCCTGCTTCTCCTTCTTCTCCCTATCTGCTGCTCCATCTCTCCCTCTGAACTCCCCTCCTCTTCCTCTCCCTCTCTTGTGGGCCCCCACGTGACGTCCATCGACATGTCATCATAGTCACCTTCACCACCACTGACATTAGAGATCTCGGAGTAGGCAGCAACAGCGGGGACCACCCTCCCTGGGCTGATCTGGGTACTGTCGTCAAACCATTGGGGGGTGGCCCTTGCCTCCTCCTCTTCCTCATCCGATGCCAAGAATGGCTGTGGATCGGTAAGGTCTGGGAATGGATGAGAAAATAATTCCTCTGACTCGAGTGGAGGGGCTATGGTGGTGCAGAGAGTGAGGAGGGTGCTGATACAGAGGATGAGGAGGGTGCAGAAGTGGAAGGCTGAGTGAGCCACTCAACCAACTCTGGTGCATCCTTTGACGCAATCGCATGCACCTTCTCCAACTTACCACTTAGGCTCCGGCCTGGTGCACCTGCCCGACCCCTACCACCTCTGCCTGTCATTTTCAAAATGCAGAACCACACACAACTGCTGCACCATAAAAATGCACTTTATAGAAAGTATATTATAGGTCTATCACACCCCTGCATCAGTTTTTTTGGGGGGCAACTGGTATATCACACCAGTTGCAATTAGTTATTCCAATAGCATTTGTCCCTCTGTATAGCTGCAGTATCGCATCAGAACCGCACACAACTGCTGCACAATACAAATGCACTATAATATACTTTCTATGTTAGAGAGAACCGCAAGGCCATCTCTACTAATCGGCAATAAATGTAGTGCCATCATATGAAAGTATGCAGGCTGTTATATTACCATCCCATAAACAATGGGATGAGTTAAATAGGGTTAATAAAAAATAAAGCTACTACCAGTACAATATAAGGAAAGCATGTCATCCTTCTCAGCACATCAATAGCACATTCTGGTACTTACGTGATCTACCAAGTTCTTGCTCTGCAACAGTCTTGTAGGTGAAGCTCTTTTCTAATGACAGTAATGTTAGTAGTGTCTGCTTTCAAGACTTGTGAGGGCTGTGATGCATGGAAAGGCAAGAATAAGCAGTGACAGAAGGAGGATTTTTATCAAGTTTCAGAAATGCGTCACAAACCTAAAGAACAAGGAAGGTAGAATACGGGTACATTCACACAACGGCCATGTAAATAAATAAACTGTCTGTTTTTCATGACCATTTTGCATCAGTGTCTGCTTCCATTTTCTGGTAGCTTTGCATCTGTTTTTAATGGTCATTAATGAATTTGATAGGCTTTTTTTTTTTTTCATCCCAACCCCCTCAGTGCCCTCAGTATACATAATGCTACCCAAAGTGCTCCCTGGACATCCAATGGCCCCATAGTGCCTCCTCAATATAAAGAATGGCCCCCATACTGCCTTGCAGTATAAAGAATGGCCCCCAATATAAAATAGGTAATGGCCCCCTTTGTGCCCCCAGTATTAGTAATGGCCTTTTTTGTGCCGTTACTTATAAGTAATGACCCCCCAGTTCCGTTAGTTTATTTAATTTATCCCCATTGTGCCCTCAGTAACTATAGTGTCAAACCACATAGACATAGTAATTAATAAATACAAAAATTCTATATTTGTTTGGCTCACAAACCTTAACTTAAATTGACCATATTGTTGTTAATTTTGGCAAGAAAGGTACACAGGGAGATTTATCAAAAGTGGCTCAGCTGCCCATAGCAAGCAATAAGATTCCACATTTCACCTAATTTTTCAGACCCGTTTTGTAAAATGAAAGTATCAATTTGATTTGTTTCTATGGGCAACTAAGCCAGTTTACCTTTGCACCAGTTTTGATAAATCTCCCTCATAGTTCCTATTCTGATCTCTGCCAAATAAAAAAATATGTAATCAATGACTAAGCCTGCGTGGCGAAACACGTGGCGAGGTTGAAGCGCTTGGGGTCTTGTTGTCACCAGTGAACAGCAGCAACATGGGTATGTAACGTGATACTCTGTGTGGGGTGGACGGGCGGCACCAGTCATGTTTATAGTAGTCATCAGTTATGTCAGTACAATACCGCGGTCCTATTACCCTACAGTGTTCACATGTGGGATGCTGAGACAGATCGGATGTTAGGTTATACATTGTGGGGATTAGTATTGGTACCCCCAACCACTCCAGTGTCTTCAGTCCCTGTATAGTTGTTGCAAACTTTACTGTTCGTGGTGCAACCCACCTCGAGTGTGATTCTCCACATTGTTGAGCCCCATAGAGGCTCTGTCTTCATGTCCTGTCCCTTTTGACTCTACTTATATTGATTGTGTTACTGTATTGAATAAAAATTTCATTTTTTTATCATAAAACATCCTCGTTCTTTTTGGTATAATCAATATAAAGCCGCCAGAGTTACAAGATCTCTCCCAGCTCTGAGGGATTAGTGGATTGTTCCCAATGTGCCATAAACAAATTGGCATAATTGGGGCAAACCTGGCACCCATGGCAGTCCCCAAGTCTAAGATAATTTCCCCACCTTTATCCGTGGAGCGGCCGGTGATGTTATCGTCATTCTGTGATTGTCTAATAGCTCCTATTTCTTGTTTTGTTAGACTGTTCTAACTGTACTTTGGAATCTTTACCCACTATAGATTGGATTCTACTGATTTCTGAAATGCAATTTCTTGTCTTATATATTGTTTGGGATAAGATTTAGATTAGGTTTCAGTGCTGGTATCTAGTGGTACTGGAACGAATAAAAGTTCCAAGAGATTTTTTTAGATAATATTTCTTTAAACATATATTTTCCTAATAAAATTTTCCAAGCCAATATACGTATTAAACTTGCTTAACCCATTTATTAAGAGCACAGTTCAGTCCTTTATTTAATAATTTAGTTTGTGCATCTGACAGCTGTGTTTGTCTTAAATAAATTATGAATTGATCTAGAGCTGAGTTTTGCCTATCTTTTTTTTTGTTGGAGGGTTCTTTGTCTATTGCCTCTGGGTTATTAAACCCGTCCCCTTGTGGGTCTGACTTAATGTTTTTGAATGGTCCTGTCTGGTCTCCATTGTTGCTCATGTGTCTATACACAACTAATGCTGATGTGTGATAAGGTGGTATGTGTGTCCTATACTAAGCTGAGGCTCTGTTGTGCTGGTTGCCGGATGAACAAGGGCACATTCACATGACCGTGTGATGGGCGTTCCAGTTTTCAAGACTGCAAACCATGGATCCACAAAGCATGGGCACCAGCCGTGCGCACCTCGCATTGTGGTGCAGACCAATTGACATCAATGAGGCAGCAATCCGCAAGATGCAGCCAAAGATAGGACATGTCCTATCTTTTGCGGCACTGACCCAGAAGCACATGGGGTGCACATGACGAGGGGAGCACAGGGCCAGTGCCCAAGCTTTGCAGTCTGCAAAGCTGACATGGCCATCACATGGTCATGTCAATGTGGTCTTAGAGTGCTTGTAGTGATGATGTCTGGTACTGATAATGTTATGTCTGTGGTGACAGTGTCCACTGTGACTGCACATAATAACGAGGACTGTGTGGTGACAGGGTCTGTGAGGTTTGTACATGTGCTGGTGTATGGTCTAAAAAAGGGTGTTTTGCCAAAGGTTGGTATAATTAATGTTACGCTGACGGCACGTGTCTGCCACTGTCCCGCTTTCCCGAACGGGCATCACTCCACTCACCCTGTGTGAATTGGGACTAATGCTTAGTGAACTCCCTTACAGCACTAATCAAGGTAATCCTTCCCTCTTGTTCCCTGTCCAGCTGTCGATTAAGAGGCTGATCAGCCTTCCTATTTAGCTGGGCTGTGGATCTACCTCCTCATCTGAACTTTGTGGTTTTCTACAAATCTGCTCCTTGCCGCCGGCTCTGACCTTGGAACTGCTACCTGGACTACACATGTACTCAGCTGATGTCTCTGACCAGTGGCGGATTACAATAGGGACGTTCGGGTCAGCAGCCCCGGGCCCAGCACCGCTGGGGGGCCCAACGCTAACCCAAACGCCCACATACTGCGGCTGGGCACGGGAGCGCATAGCTCCCTGTCCAGTCGCCGATCACCGCCATAGGCTTCAGGCCTAGTGCAATGAGCAGGACACTGGGTCATTAGGGCTGCTATGCTGTGGGTCAGATTTGGGTGTAACTAAGTTCGTGACGCCAGTTGCCGCTTGCGCAGGTACTGTAAAAGGGCCCTTTAAGATGGTATAGCACACGTACCAGGTTAGGAATGCCAGAGGGGGATATTGTCTCTGTATTGTGTCAACGGTGTCTCCTACCTTAGTACGGCCGGACTCCTGTATCCTGGCTCACATGCAACAAATTGAGTGCTGTAAATAGGAGTAATAGAGGAATGATGGAATTCCACACAGAAAGTAGGGTCCAACTTGTCTTTACTTGATGTTATAAGATGCAGCTTTAGATCCATACAATGTTACAGCAATAGTCTAGAGTCCCAGCAGATATTGGCAATATGTGGCAGGAATTATATCTATATTCTGCATCTAGTACATACGCCTCTAAGAATCTGGCAGGTATCTGTCTTCTGCTCTGTTTATGGTCTGCTTGATTTGGGCCTGACTAGCTATGGAGGTACTTATCTTCTCCTTGTATTTGGAATCTGTACTTACAGGACTGCTCGCAGGGAATGGTGGTTTCTTCCTGGAGATCTAGTAGTTCTGAAGTTGGCTGCTTTCTTTGTCATCCAGCTGAGGTAAGGAACTCAGGCTGGAAATGTTGCTTTGGGCCTCAAGTTAGGCCTGAATCCTTGGTTGGGATCCCTGTTTCTGGGAGCTCCTATTCACACAGCCTACCCCAACAGGGGGTGGCTGGTACACTGCCTAGAACTTTCTGTCCTCCCTCTGAAGTAGGATGTGGGAGCATTCCACTCCTCCTCAGATAGGGGGGAGCTAGCCTGGAATGGTCTATTCCAGTCTAGATATACTAACTGGCTTTGTTCTGCTACATACTGCTTCCACCTGCTGGTGTACATTAAGCATTACAGCAAATACATATTAAACAGTCCCAGTAAATCCAGATTATAGAAAAGCAATGTCATATTACACAGGGTGACAACACATCTACACTTTAACATCACGTAGCAGGGTGACAGAGTTTTAGTGACATACTCTGGGATGTTACATACCCGCTTACTTTAAGTGAAGCTGTCCTCGGCGTATGCTATAATAAGAGGAACAAGCTCTGGGTACCCAGTTAATACAAAGTGATGCATGAATATACATAAAATGACATACAAAGATAAAACATTTAACGGTTTCCTCGATGTTCCTGCCCGCTAGCATAAGGTGTCCAACACACAGTTTCCTTATCTTGGTATAACCAGGTAACCTATAACTGCACAAAGCTAAACCTTTACTGACTGACTTTGTATGTTCTGGATCCTTTAAACATTAAAGAAAGCATGGGGGTGTCTTTACTCCGTAATCCCACCATTATGTAATGGAATGCCCGCAAATGAAAGGGTGGCTTTATCCTGTATTCCCTTCCCTGCATCATAGCCTGAAGAAATTGCTATGTGGGGACAGTGTGGGGTAATTGCTATGTGGGGACAGTGTGGGGTAATTGCAATGTGGGGACAGTGTGGGGTAATTGCAATGTGGGGACAGTGTGGGGTAATTGCTATGTGGGGACAGTGTGGGGGTAATTGCTATGTGGGGACAGTGTGGGGGTAATTGCTATGTGGGGACAGTGTGGGGGTAATTGCTATGTGGGGACAGTGTGGGGGTAATTGCTATGTGGGGACAGTGTGGGCTAATTGCTATGTGGCGGCAGTGTGGGAAAAACTATTGTGTGGGGACAGTGTGGGGAAATTGCTATGTGGGGACAGTGTGGGGTAATTGCTATGTGGGGACAGTGTGGGGTAATTACTATGTGGGGACAGTGTGGAGAAATTGCTATGTGAGAGCAAATTACTATGTGGGGCAGTGTGGGGGGAAATTACTATGTAGGGGAAATTACTGTGTGGGGGCAAACTACTATATGGGGGCAGTTTGGGGGAAATTACTGTGTGGGGGCAAATTACTATGGGGGGATTACTATGTGGGGGCAGTGTGGTGGAAATTACTATATGGGGGTGTTACTATTGGGGAGGCACTGTAGGGGCAATTCTATTATTTTTGGGGACACTATACAGGGATTATTGCCTGGAGCACAATAGAGGGTGGTATTGTTACTCAGGGCACTCTAGGGGACATTATAGCTGCTGTGGACACTATAGGAACATTTGGGGTAATTTATCAAACTGGTGTAAAGCAGAACTGGCTTAGTTGCCCATAGCAGCCAATCAGGTTCCACCATTTATTTTTGACAGCTCTTTTGGAAATCCAGTTCTACTTTACACCAGTTTGATAAATGACTCCAATTATGTCTATTATGGTCACTATTTTTTCAGCAGTATAGTACCTGGGACATTGGGGAGCACAACGGGCACAGTATTGGGAGTGGCAGCAGGATGACACTGTGGGGACACCAGGATGGGGAGGTTGATGGAAAAATTGAGAAATCTAACATGTCTGTGTTACAAACTGTAGAGACGAGATGTGGCTGAAAGAATTTGCCATGGTGGTCTGGGTCAAATGGAGGAGAAGAAAGAGAAGGTTTACATGACAGGAGATGTCACTGGATGTAAGAGGTATGCGGTGCTGTATTCTCCTCAATGTCTTTTTTATTATAATTATATGTATTTTAAATTTGGTGACCAAATTTTTCAGGTCAATTAACACAACCAAAGTAAAGGTTTGATCAAACCGGTACGAATATAATGGGCTAGACCCTTAAATCCAATAACTAATCACAATAATGGGTAGCTTATTAATACTTAACATTTAATTGTATCAAAAATTAAAATAATAGGCCCTTATAATATAGATAAAAAATCTATGCTGAATGCAATTAGAGTGCTGCATACAAGTCTCCTGTTGGCAGATGCCAATTAGGAGAAAGGGGGACCAAAAAAAAAAGAAAGGGGAAAGTAGTATGGATATATTGAGGAGGAATGGATGCGCAGTTAGAGGGACACACTGCTGGGTCACAGGCCCTAGGAGTCCCTAGCTGTCGCTCCTTAACACCCTATTTCCTATCACTAACCCTACGTCCCCCTACCTAGACGTGGACTGCCCAGCTTTGTCCAAAAGATAGAAAATGGTCCCTAAGATCTAAAGAAAGACAAAATATATCAGAAAAGGGAGGGCAAGGAATGTGAGCAAAAAAACAACAGATGTGAAGTAAACTATGCTAATTGTTGATATGGTGATTTAAACAAGCATAGTCCTCTGGGGTCAGCAATGGATCCCAATAAAGGTGAGCAATAAAATGTCCCGACGCGTTTCCTTGAAGGTTAGCAAATCTTCAGGGGACTATAACCTTTAGGTATATAGGCACTCTTTCAACTGAATTATAGATATCACAGATTCAGTCGGATGTCACAGATTCTGCAAAAGATAGCCCTTAGATATCAGGACCACAACCGATCTAATGGTATACAGAAATCATCAAACTAAAAGATTTCAAGTCACTTCACCAAAAGTGGCTCAAAATCCCCAGTGGCCACCTGTTTCAGGGTCACTAGTTCATCAATCATCAAATAAATGAATTTCGAGTCACTTAAGTCCAAGTTGCTCAAAATAACCAGTGACCACCAATTCAGGATCACTAGTCAAGCACGGTATATCAAATAAACCACTGATATGGTCAAGGTCCAAGTAAGAAGCAGTGTAAATAACCTAGATTACATAACACTCAGAGGTATTAAAAGAGCTGGCTCTCAGGTGTTGAATCGGCTTTCTTGGTGTATTAACACCCACCAACTTATGTTCACAGCCGTTCAATACTGTGTGCAGAGAAAAGCTAGACAGCGATGATATTCAAACACAGAGTCAGCTAAGTACTTATCTGCACAATCTTGATGGATCGACTGTTCACAGAAAGGTGCGGATATCACTCCTTGGCATCCCGCGTATGGCAGCAAATTTTTCAGTTTAGGACCCAATTTGGGGATTTTTTTTTTTTCTCTGAAGATGTCATATGGCCTATGAACAGACTGTGGCGCTCATGAAGCACCGCAGCCTCCTCATACAAAAAACAAAACAAAACTAAAACTAAACTGGAGGGAGGGGCCCCAAGTTAGGTAGACAACCCCGGGCCTATCATGCACTTAATCCGCCCCTGTCTCTGACCCCTGTGGGTCAGCTTTCATCTACACCAGGACTATTCCAGGAGGTAGCGGCCTGGTTAATTCCCTGCAGTGAAATCCACATCCCTGCACAGGGGTTAAAGGGTGAATACAGGGAACTGGCAGGACAACGCCCTTAGGTTTAGCCCAAAGTCAAACTGTTTAGTTGGCCCAGTGGGTCTACACCCACTGTCCATTACATTCTCCTTCTAGTGTGTGCAGTGGCGTAACTAGAGATGACTGGGCCCCAAAGCAAGTTTTTGAAGGAGCGGCCCCCACACCAGGCCCCGCAGCCGCTCTGTCCATTTCCTACAGTGTCACTGCATATAATGTCATTGTATAATATTGTTGAGGGGGCATGACAATAAAATCTTTTAGTCCTCTTCCTGGGTGGGCCACTTCTGAGTTCAGGCTCCAAAGCATCTGCTTCCCCTATAGCTTCACCCGACTGTATTTTACATTGTTTATAAATAAAAATCAGAAAACGGCTCACTTTTGATCACCCTGGTAAGGTGCTCTTGTCTATAGAATCACCCTTTCCAAGTTTGTGCATCTGACAGCTGTGTTTGTCTTAAATAAATTATGAATTGATCTAGAGCAGAGTTTTGCCTATCTTTTTTTTTTTGGAGGGTTCTTTGTCTATTGCCTCGGTTATTAAACCCGTCCCCTTGTGGGTCTGACTTAATGTTTTTGAATGGTCCTGTCTGGTCTCCATTGTTGCTCATGTGTCTATACACAACTAATGCTGATGTGTGATAAGGTGGTATGTGTGTCCTATACTAAGCTGAGGCTCTGTTGTGCTGGTTGCCGGATGAACAAGGGCACATTCACATGACCGTGTGATGGGCGTTCCAGTTTTCAAGACTGCAAACCATGGATCCACAAAGCATGGGCACCAGCCGTGCGCACCTCGCATTGTGGTGCAGACCAATTGACGTCAATGAGTCAGCAATCCGCAAGATGCAGCCAAAGATAGGACATGTCCTATCTTTTGCGGCACTGACCCAGAAGCACATGGGGTGCACATGACGAGGGGAGCACAGGGCCAGTGCCCAAGCTTTGCAGTCTGCAAAGCTGACATGGCCATCACATGGTCATGTCAATGTGGTCTTAGAGTGCTTGTAGTGATGATGTCTGGTACTGATAATGTTATGTCTGTGGTGACAGTGTCCACTGTGACTGCACATAATAACGAGGACTGTGTGGTGACAGGGTCTGTGAGGTTTGTACATGTGCTGGTGTATGGTCTAAAAAAGGGTGTTTTGCCAAAGGTTGGTATAATTAATGTTACGCTGACGGCGCGTGTCTGCCACTGTCCCGCTTTCCCGAACGGGCTTCACTCCACTCACCCTGTGTGAATTGGGACTAATGCTTAGTGAACTCCCTTACAGCACTAATCAAGGTAATCCTTCCCTCTTGTTCCCTGTCCAGCTGTCGATTAAGAGGCTGATCAGCCTTCCTATTTAGCTGGGCTGTGGATCTACCTCCTCATCTGAACTTTGTGGTTTTCTACAAATCTGCTCCTTGCCGCCTGATCTGACCTTGGAACTGCTATCTGGACTACACATGTACTCAGCTGATGTCTCTGACCAGTGGCGGATTACAATAGGGATGTTCGGGTCAGCAGCCCTGGGTCCAGCACCGCTGGGGGGCCCAACGCTGACCCAAACGCCCACATACTGCGGCTGGGCACGGGAGCGCATAGCTCCCTGTCCCGTCGCCGATCACCGCCATAGGCCTGAGGCCTATGCGGTAGTGAAATCCCGGCGCAAGTTTTTGAAGGAGCGGCCCCCACGCCAGGCCCCGCAGCCACTCTGTCCATTTCCTACAGTGTCACTGTATATAATGTCATTATATAATATTGTTAAGGGGGGCATGACAAAATCTTTTAGTCCTCTTCCTGGGTGGGCCACTTCTGAGTTCAGGCTCCGAAGCAGCCGCTTCCCCTATAGCTTCACCCGACTGTATTTTACATTGTTTATAAATAAAAATCTGAAAACGGCTCACTTTTGATCACCCTGGTAAGGTGCTCTTGTCTATAGAATCACCCTTTCCAACACAACTATGTATGTTACATTGGTCGGTCTCCTAGTCGTTTTTGGTTTACTAGTCCCTCTATAATAGCAGAGAGTTGTTTTTCTGTTCTTTTGAATAATTTCCTGTTCTAATTTATCTAATCTGGGGGATATACTCTCATGGTATTAATTGTATTTGCTGTTATGCGGAAATGTGTCAGTCTTTTGATTGAGTCTCTATTTGTTGTTCTAATTCCTGCGATACCTGTGTTATTCGTTGAATGATTAACTTTATAATGCCAATGATTGGGTTTTAAAAAAAAAAATAGCTCCCAATCGTTATTAAATTCTTCACTACATATGTCATGTGCTGAAATTTAATACAAGGTGAATCCCTTTGGCGTTTTACCTTTTTTATGTATTGTCCTAATGCATATTGGTTTTAGTTGACGAAATGTGTCAAACATCAGATTGGTATGAAGATGGCACACAGAGCCATATGGGTCCCCAAGGCACCCAAATATGAAATGTTTCTGTTATTATTTAAAAATTGCCAGATATCCATAATAGATCAGATTAGGAGATGACACCGATTATATAATTTCTCTGAAATACTTAAAACAAGTTGGCTTACTGCCACTGGTGTATGGAATGAAGGTGCTTGAGTCACTGATTACCTAAAATCAGGCAAATAATAAAGACAAAAAGAACAAAGTAGCCGGCACACCTCAGGAACTGGCAATTACAGTAGATCTCCACTAATATATACACAATTTATTGTAAAAATACAAATATAATTTAAAATCCAAAAGGAGCCCCAGTTACGGGGCAAAACAGTCCACCGTGGAGGCATTCTACCCTACTAAGCCCCTGCAGCTGTGTTCTGCCCCCAAGACAGCATAGCAGTTTCCTCCATTCACTGCATAGCGTTCATTGGATGTTATGCACTGAGCATAGAAGGTGGAAGTGGTAATAAACCACCTCTGTCTTCTCCTCAAGGTGGCACTGACAGTCGGGGGCTTGACCTGCTTCTGCTAGATTGCAGGAGCAGGAACTTTAATCCACAGGTACGGTGCCCCGATTTAAATCTCAGGACCAAACATTGTACATGTACTGCATTTGGTTGTAATGGGGTTAATATATGAAAATACACTGACCTTGGTTTGGTCCAGGGTATATATAATTATTAAGGACTAATAGCTGTGAGGCTATGAATGTGACCCATTTGTGACCTCAATATTAAAACCTTAGCTTTTATTTCAAATAACATTTAACATAAATCATTAAAAGTCCTATTCTCTCTCACTCGTAGCTGCTATTTTACCATAGTGTTAATGGGATCCCTGTAGTTACCACTGTGTTTATATGGTTCGATGGTATGGTGTATTACTGCATACTTTTCCCCTTTCAGACGTCTTCCACCCTGCCTCATCTGTACAGGAAAGTCTGATTCCAGTTTCTATTAAGAGGGTCCTATATTTCCTTCAACTGAGATGCTTCATCCGAATCCAAAGAGATTTAGATAGAGTATGTCTCCCTAGGGAGAGGGCTAAGGCCCTATATAGCTCCAGCCAAAAGGCAAGGGTGATATGACCGTAGCCATTTTATTCAGCTACCTTGTCATAAGAATGCCGCAATCAATTGATCCCAGTGGTGCCCTACAGGGTCTCCCTAATGTATAGGCAATTCAACAGTCTGGGCTGTTTCTAGGTGAAATGGGGCCCTGGGGCAAAAAAACAATAAGGCCCCCCCAAATGACACTTGATGACTTTTACAGAAGAAACTGTATATTGTGTGGCACAGTGTATGTGCTATATGTGTATAACAAACATATTTCATATGAAAACTTACAATTACTTGGCTTGACCCTTGGGGATCTCGGACACCACTTCCACACTTTGGCTGGGGGGCTCGTGGAGCTGATGTTGTGTTTTATCCTAATGAGAAAGATTTCATAATAAGGATTTGGAGAATGGGCAGAGGGATAGCAGAGCAGGGAGAGGCTGGTGCAGCTACTAGGGGGTCATACCATGGGGGAATAATAAAGCCCACCATAATGCCCCCCCCCCCCAGTAGAAATATAATTCTTCTTATAATGTGACAGTGCAAAAAAATACCCCCTTGAAATGCCCCCAGTTGAGCTAATGTCCCCATAATGTGCCAGTATAAAATACCCCTATATAGTGCCCCCAGAGTGCTCCTTTCCCCCCTCCTAGTGCCCCCCATAATGTACCAGTATAAAATGCCCCATATATAGTGCCCCAGTAGATGCCCTCAGTGTCCCCCATAATTTGTAAGTATAAAATACCCCTTCTCAGTGCCCCTGTAGATGACCCTATAGTACTCCTCTCCCCCTTCCCCATAGTATCCACCATAATGAGTCCCAGTATAAAATGCCCCTATACAGAGCCCCCATATAAAATACCCATTCTTTGTGGCCTCAGTAGATGCCCCTATAGTGCCCAATAATGTGCCAGTAATAAGTGCCCCCATAGATGTCCCCCAATAATGTGCCAGTAATAATAGCCCCCCCTATATCACATGCCAGTAGACAGAGCCCCCCCTATATCACATGCCAGTAGCTAGAGCCCCCCTATATCTTGTGCCAGTAGCCAGAGCCCCCCCTATATCATGTGCCAGTAGCCAGAGTCCCCCCATATCATGTGCCAGTAGTCAGAGCCCCCCATATCACGTGCCAGTAGTCAGAGCCCCCTCATCAACATGTGCCAGTAGCCAGAGCCCCCTCATCAACATGTGCCAGTAGTCAGAGCCCCCCCCATCAAAATGTGCCAGTAGTCAGAGCCCCCCCCATCAAAATGTGCCAGTAGTCAGAGCCCCCCCCCCCCCCCCATCAAAATGTGCCAGTAGTCAGAGCACCCCCCCCCCATCAAAATGTGCCAGTAGTCAGAACACCCCCCCCCCATCAAAATGTGCCAGTAGTCAGAGCACCCCCCCCCCCCCCCATCAACATGTGCCAGTAGCCACCAGTATTGTACACAATTTCACAAAAAAATACAAATAAAACACTTATACTTACCTCCATGTCAGCGATGCGATGCAGGCCTCTTCCGGCCTGTGTCCCGGGCTGTATGGCTCAGGTGGCGCGATGACATCACGCCGCCTGCACCGGCCTCTGATAGGCTGCCGGCCTAGTGCCTGCAGCCTATCAGAGGAAGGGACACACCTCTCCCTCCCCTGCTGGACGGCGGTACAGATGACTATGGAGATGAGCGCTTCCACAATAGAAGCGCTCATTTCCGTGCGACTGTCCGCTGCTGCCCCCACGGAAATAGTTAGTTGCGGGCTGGCGCGAGGGGGCCCCTAAGGACTCGGGGGCAATTGCCCCCTTGCCTTAATGGAAGCGCCTGTCCTGTCCGTATTAGATATGGATTAGCTGTGGCGCTGTGCCTGTACTGTATAAGGGCAGGTAAGTTGCCTTATATTAGCAGAAAAATTCCATCCCGACTCAAATCAGAATAAGTTCCTGGATCAACATCTCATCTCCAGTATCTATTATGACTTGTGATATCATTACTTCCAGTAGAGGTATCCAGAACCCTCTTGAATTAAATTCATTCATCATGCAGTTCTTCACAACTGTAGCTATTAAATTACAGTTCTACCATCTCTATCCTCTTAAAAGACGTATGGATGTAAACATATATAGTGGCCACTAGGGGTCAGTATGTTTACAGCTACAGTATATTACTTAGAGGGCTTCTACCACCAGAAATACTGTTATGTAGCTGACTGACGGTAGCGATGCACTAATGTCAGCACTACATAACAGTATGTTTTTTTAGATTTCTCCCTGCAGCTGTTTTGTTAAAAAAAAAAAGCACTTTTATAATATGCTAATGAGCCTCTAGGTGCTATGTGGGCATAAAATCAGCCTGCGCTGAATACAGAGGTAAACGGCGCAGGCGCGGGATTTCAGCAGCGATGCAGCGGACCGTGCCATCAATCAAGAGGAGCGGGCAGAACAGAGGACCTGGGCGGGATAAAGGGTGAGTGGACGGAGCCTCTAGGTGCTGATTTTACGCCCACATAGCACCTATAGGCTCATTAGCATATTATAAAAGTGCTTTTTTTTAACAAAACGGCTGCGGGGAGAAAGGTAAAAAACATACCGTTATGTAGTGCTGACATAACAGTATTTCTGGTGGTAGAAACCCTTTAGGTGAAGTAAGTGTAGTAACAGGCTACTTCTTCCTTATACCTTAATGTCAGTTTTATTACCCACAAAAAGGGGGAAGCTGCAAGGGGAAAAAAGGAAGAAACATCAACATTCCAGTGACTCCAGGGTGGAAGAGTACAGGAACCTCTGTTCATATTATATTAATTTATGCCTTATTTACATTAATGTATCCAATTTGCATCAGCAAAAAAGCTGACCATTTTGTATCCCTACGAATGTCTGTATAGATTGTGGGTTACGGGTGTCTTTTTTTATGCCACTGTAATGGTCGAGTCTGGATCTCAAAAAGTTTGAATGAATTTGGTAGGTAAAACAGACAGAACAGGTTTTTGCCATTCATTTTGGAAAAATCACATAAAAATGGAGGCCAGTGCCATTTTACTGTGGAAATTGGTGGTGAAAACCAGGAGTGAGGCACCCTGAGAGTAGGTAGGGGGAGGGCATGCCCTGATTGACTCAGCCAATTAAGGGGCAGTATTCAGGAAGGTCCTTCTGCAGAGAAAGAAGGATCACCATTCTGTCTTCAGCTTCTGACCTAGAATGATGTCTTGTTGCAGTGTCTACCAAAAAGCTATTACAGACACACACCACTAATGTAATGTGAAAGGACACTATAAGGAGAGTACAGAGAGAAAATAAGGATATATAAGTGGGTATATTTTAGGGACTTTGATCAGGGAAAGCGAGAGTGGGGGACTGGTCACTCAGAGTTCTGTATAATGCAGCTACTGGAGTAATTGCACTTTTTGTTTTCTAAAAACCAGTTCAGGCTACTTTCACACTTGCGTTTTTCTTTTCCGGCATAGAGTTCCGTCACAGGGGCTCTATACCGGAAAAGAACTGATCAGTTTTATCCCCATGTATTCTGAATAGAGAGCAATCCGTTCAGGATGCATCAGGATGTCTTCAGTTCAGTCATTTTGACTGATCAGGCAAAAGAGAAAACCGTAGCATGCTACGGTTTTATCTCCTACGGAAAAAAAAAAACCTGAAGACTTGCCTGAATGCCGGATCCGGCATTTTTTCCCCATAGGAATGTATTACTGCCGGATCCGGCATTCGGAATGCCGGATCCGTCCTTCCGGTCTGCACATGCGCAGACTGAAAAAATGATGACACCGGAAAAACGGATCCGACATTTCAATGCATTTTTTCGACTGATCAGGATCCTGATCAGTCTTACTAATTCCATCAGTTGGGATACATTTTGCCTGATCCGGCAGGCAGTTCCGGCTGCCGCAAGTGTGAAAGTACCCTTAAATGTATAATTTGTAATTGCATTTCAGTGCATTTTACCCATGTTATGAAATGCATTGCATATTACTTCAAGGTACTGGGTAGTTACAGCAAAAGCAATAACCCGCATTATTAAACAGGTTGTATATTACTGCAAGATAACAGGTAGTCAAGAACAAAGCAATACCTTCATTTTTATACCCATGTTATTGAAGGTATTTTATATTACAAAAAATGTCAGACTACTGCAAAAATTACATTCTAATACCCCTGCTAGTGAAGACATTCATATTCAATTATTGCAATACACCATGTAGTTTAAACATATTTACTGCAAAATGATTTATTCCCAAAGTAAAATGTCAGTACCAATGTGCAGTGTGTTTGTAGAAGGGGAGGGACATTTAATTGCGCCTTTACTCGTGGCCTCATAATAAATGTCTGGGAAATGGAAGAGTGCAAAACCAAAGACTCAGGCCTCATCATTCGAGATTCAGAATGTGGGTAACAGTGCAAACACCAGTAGTAGCACCAGCCAGTAGTAGTAGGCCACAGACTTCATTTGTTGCAGATTGTCCTCAATAACATTGTGGTGCCTAAGAGGAAGAGACTGGACTGGATGGTTCACTCCTCCTCTCAGTCACAGCAGAATGATGTAGATGTCACCTATGACTGACACCCTACCTTGGAGTAGGGATTACAGCTCTGCTGCTTCTCATTCTCTTTGTAGAAAAGACATTTACCATCAACGTACCTTACTAAAGAAATACCTTCCTTCACGGACGTGTATAGTATTAAAGAAATAAAGCATGCAAAAAATAAATTAAAAAAATAGCACAAAAACTAGACTTGAGTAAGGACAAAAATATGCATAAAAGGGAGTGGGGCGATCGCAATTTAGTGTGCATAAAATAAATCTGCCCTATAATTAAGGCCTTTTGTAAAACTTGTATCTACACATAAAATCCAATAAATTGCAGGAGTGAAAGGTATTTAGTAAACAAGTAAGTTAATAAAATGTTTAGCTGCGTCTCATACTCCAGTACGTTCTTTGGTAATGTAATAAATCTGTTCTGCCATGCAAGATTTCAATTTTCTAGTGGTACAAAACTCATGTATGATTTAGCACAAGCAATATAATCTAGGGTTATATAACATGTAACCATAGATAAATGGATACCAAATCTTTACTAAATATCACCATAAAATCCCAAACCGTTAAAAATACCAAACAGACAATAGGAAAAACAAGAGGGACATCTGGTGGACAGAATATGTAATGGCACCCACTATCACTACAGAAAAACAGCTATACAATCTCGTGTGCGGTCACATAGGACGTCATCAGGCAAGATTTTGCGTGGATAAGGAGAGTATTTTTATTACAGGATTAACCCTTGAAAGTCCTTCCTTTTCTCAGATGCTGCGATCAGCAATGAATGTGGCATCTGAGGGGGCACAGTTCCCAGTCATTGCACCCGCTACTCACAAAGAAATTTGTCACAAAGCAGAATTTCTTAGTAAAATTTGTCAAGTCAGCCGAAACAAATTTTTGATCACTTCGCTCATCTCTAAACATGCTGCAAGCTCCTCTTGCCCTTATATATTCTGCTGTAGGAAGGCTTTAATAGTTGGAATTGGGTGGGAGCTATGTACATTTAGGACAGTGTTGCCACAGGTTTACAGTATAACATCACCGATTGACATACATAAAAGGTTCACTAAAAACATTGCTAGAACTGGCCTAGTTGCCCATAGCAACCAGATTCCACCTTTAATTTTCTAAAGGAACTGTCAAAAATGAAAGGTGGAATCTAGTTGCTATGGGCAACTAAGCCAGTTCTACCAGTTTGATAAATATCCCCATTTGTATATAAATACGGGCAGACATTCTTCTCCTGTTAATGCATAATTTTTGTTCATAAACAGGGACAGCGATTCCTCCCCACCCACCATTTACCCATTTTCATTATTCTTCCCTATCTTCCTTGAGCCATAACTTTTCTTATATTTCCGGTCACATAGCTGTATGAGGGCTTATTTTTTGCGGGACAAGTTGTACTTTCTAATGCCACCATTAATTATGGCATAAAATGTAGTGGGAAGCGGTAAAAAAAAAAAAAAAAAAATATATTCCAAATGGGGTGGATTTTGAAAAATAAATAATTTCCTCCACTGTTTTACAGGTTTTGTTCCCATGGAGTTTTGCCTGCAGCAAAACTGACCCGAGCCTTTGATCCTCTGGGTCAGTACGATTACAGCGATACCCTATATGTGTAGGTATTTTAGGTCTAAGAAGTGTAAAAATTAAATGTAAACTTTGAAAAAAATCTATTTTTTTTTTTACATAACCATATTCTGACCCCCATAACTTTTTTATACTTATGCATACTGCGCTATACAGGGGCTCATTTTTGCAGGACAATCTGTAGTTTTTAGTGATACCATTTTGGAGTGTGTAACTTTTTGATCACCTTTTTGGGGCAAGAGAAGCAATGAAAAAAATGGCAAATGGGACTACAGATTGTTCATTTTTTTATCCTGGCCTGCCACCAGGTGGCTAAAATAAGAATTGCAGCATGAACACTAAGCCTCGTCAGCAAGGCTTAGTGTTCAGTGCAACTATCGATGCCCACATTGGCCGCACGGGGCATTGGTAGGACGACCGGAAGAGCAAGCTTCCGGGTTTTTGCGCATTTAGATGCAGTTATCCCACTTGATCACAGCATCTAAAGCCTTTAATTACCGTGATCAGCATTATTGCCGGTCACGGTAATTAGCTGCAGGTCTCTGCTGTATGAAAACAGCAGAGACCTGACGGTCATGGCGCCCGCTGCACGTGCGAGCGCGTGCCATGTTTACTCATCGCTCCAGCGCATAATTTGTGGATGCTTAGTCCCAACAAGCCACTGTGTTTTACCAATAACGTGTGTGTTTAAACACCATCTACCTCAATAAAAGGACCATTTTTGGAAGGTTTCTAATATGAAAAAGCATAAGACATGTGACAGTGCAGTGTGTTTTTAAACATGCTGAGGTTTTTGTTTTGTTTTTTATCATCGTGAACCATGCGTTTACTCATACTATGTATGACATTGTCACTGACATTATTTGTCATTGCTGTCATTGTGTCATGAGACCTCAAAGTCATACCAAATTTTCAGGACAGTCACATGGTGAAAAGAAAAAAAAAAGGAAAAAAGTCTGGTACCGTGATAGCATGGTGAACTCCTCATGTAAAGTACTTTAGGAAACACTGACCTTGCTTAACTCCTGAACAGGTAAAGATAGGTCAAAACTGACACTTCCCGTGTGTTTCTGTATATATATATATATATATATATATATATATATATATATATACATACATACACACACACACACACACACACAGTATAAAAATATACCATTATTTAAACCACACAGTGAGCACCATAAAAAAATAAAAATGTCCCTAATGCCAAAATTGGCATTATTTGGTTAGCCCACCTCCCCCCAAAACTGAATTGAAAACAATTTGAAATGATCAAAAAGTCCCACATATCCCAAAATTGTATTAATAAAAACTATGTAAGACACTGGGTCTTGTCAAAAGAGGACATAAAATGTGCTTCCCTCTATTCCCTATAAAAAGTCTCTTAGAGGCTAGTTTTGGGCAGTGCACCTCCTGGTCAGAAATAGTTGACGGCTAGACCTGCCTCTACAACACAGTTGGCAGACTTTAAGAGGGGGCACATCACTGGACAGAGAAGCAGGATAGTGCTAGGTGGCACCTCCATTACACACCCATGTCTACAGTACACTGGGTCCGACATCACTTTTTATAGGTACAACAACAAGCAGTTTGGATTAAAATGCACACATTTATTCCATTGTCACACTACAATATATCATTTATACAGATACACTACAGAGACTACAGTGAGAACATTCTTCCAATAGAACATTTTCTCGAGTTCTTGAATGAAGACGTGGACTTCCGTGTTCTTTAGGCACTTTACTGGTCAATGACACAGGATACAAATTCTGAAGGCATTATACTTAATGAGGTATTCTGGTTTTAGGATATTGATGACCTATCCTCAGGATAGTTCATCAATATCAGACCGGTGGGGGTTCGACTCCCTGCACCCCCGCTAAGCAGCTGTCTACATTGCAGCGGTGGTGCAGGGTACTTACAGCTTTGTGCCCCATTCACTTGAATGGGAGGGGAAGCTATAGGTTACCCTGCATTGCCACTACCATGGAGACAAACCATTTCACTACAATTACACACAGCATGAATTTTAGAATAAAATCTGATACTGTGACATCATTGGAATGATCAAAAGTGAAGATCAGTTTGGAATGATTGTTAATGGTTATCTAGTTACTAAAAATTATAAAATAAAAAAAGCGGTAAATGTCAAAAACCACACACTATTCCCCTTTTCCATTACCAGCCGATCCAGCTTTGGCAGTTGCCCTCTTTGTTTACAAGCAGCCAGTATTGGATTACTGCCGCCCAACCTCAGTGGTCACACTAGGTACGGTATGATGGCACCTATTGATGTGTGCTGATGCCAGTAGCATGGCAAATGATCACTGAGCATGTGCTGGCCACCTGTAAACAGAAACTAGAGGGACTGCCAAGGCAGTTGGAGAGCAGTAGCGGTAGGGCTTTATAACATTTGCAGCTCTTTTTTATTTATATATACATTTTTGAGAAACTGGATAACCCCTTTTTTTGTACAGAGTACTAGAAGTGCATGAGGCGTCTACTGAACCTTATAACACCTTCGTTTTCATTGTGGCCTGCTCCATGCCTACTGCATTTGTCCAATCCTCATCTACTCTTACATTGTACCATGTTCTGCCACCCTTATAGTCCATGTCTAGTCAAATAGGACAGAATAGATTATAATAAAGATTCACTATGGAAGGAAAAAAAAAAAATGTTTATATGGAAAAACAGTGGGGGAGATTTATCAAAACCGGTGTGATGGAAAGCGGGCTTAGCTGCCCATAGCAACCAATCAGATTGATCCTTTCATTTTCCAAAGGCGCTCTGAAAAATGAAAGGTGGAATCTGATTGGTTGCTATGGGCAACTAAGCCAGAACCAGTTTTTATAAATCTTTCCCAGTATCTTTATATCACATAACAAATTTACAACAACATGTGAAAGCATTCAGTGAGTGACTTACACAGAAACATACACAACTGAAGAGCGGCCACCATGAACATGCTGTGCAATCTGCAGGCAGCACATTATAGAGCAGGAGGAGCTGAGCACAGCGATCGTTTTGTGTGAAAAGATTCATTATAACTTGTATTTTATACATTTCTCTCTCTGCTCTGGAGGCGTTATCAGCGACTGACGGCCATCTCTCTGCACAACTGTGCGCAGCATGCAGCAATCTGCTCCACTATATGGGGATGTAGATTCAGGTTTACACAGCACAATCTATTGCCTAGAAATGATGATTTAGGTGTCCGCGTGAACGATTATTGTACCCAGTAAATGAGCATTTTGCTCGTTGATCGGGTGATCTGCGGCACCTTTACATGGCCGATCATCGGGAACGACCGTTCACGCTAACTCTGTTCCTAATAATTGGTCCAACAACTGCCTCGTTTGAACACATCATTCCAGAGAATGCTGTCAATCACCGATAAGACCTTCCCTGTGAACGAAAGTCAGAAAGCACAGATTTCCATGTATACAATTACAAGTGATCTGGATCTTTTCCCATAAAACTATGTAGCAATCTGCTCAGCTCCTCCTGCTCTATAACAGGCTGCACTTTGCAGTGACAGGTCCAATGCCGCTGGATGTGATAGATACAAAAATGAGTGGTTATTCAGACTCATTGGTCGTGTCAACTGACGTACATTAAAAACATGTAAAAAGTGAAGTATAATGCATAAGAAAACTAAAATGGATTTTTCAAAAAAAATGCTGCAAAAGTTTTGATTTATGATCAGATGTGTACAAGAGTAGCACCATTCTACAGTCAAAAAAGGTTCCCAGAGTCTAGAGAAGGGCTACAGAAAAGCTTACTTTGGTATACATTGTTTCTTATAGGCAAGCGAGACTGAAATCCATTGTACAAAAACATTCAAATGAAAACCTTGTTTTACAGACAAACAGTATAATGCCTCTTGCACACGACCGTATGTATTGTGCGGTCCGCAAAAAAAATACGGATGACGTCCGTGTGCATTCTGTATTTTGCAGAACGGAAGAGCTGGCCCCTAATAGAACAGTCCTATCCTTGTCCGTAATGCTGACAATAATAGGACAGGTTCTATTTTCTTGCGGAACGGAAATACGGAAACAGAATGCACACGGAGTACCTTCAGTCCCCAACCATTTCCACCTTGGGAGCCACATTAAAAGTAAAAAAAAATTAATAAAATGTTAAAAGGAAGTCTGACAGCTCCAAAAAGTAAGCATATCTCAGTGTAGGGTAGGTGCCCCCGAAACACAACCATACCCTTCTTGTGAAAATCCGTTCCTCTAACCCTAAGAAATGTATATTTTTTTAAATTTTTAGGTAAATAAGTTTCAGTGCACTATGGGCTAGTCCAATTCGCCACCCAACTGCATCGAACGGAATGGCCCTGCCCATGGGGAACCGAACACCTTATTTGCATAACAGTAAAAAAGATCTACCTCTGAATTAGAGGACATTATTTTCACAAGAAAGGTTTCAGGACCCTGGCCCTAAATGGGGGTATATGTTTACTGTCAAACTGATTTTGGAGGCGACCCTTTATCATTAAATTCAATTACAGATAAAAACTTTGACATTTACTACAGTGGGGTTATGCCACCCAAAGTGCAAGGGGGGAGTATATGGCTGGCATATAAATGTGGATATAAAGTTGTAGCAAGTGCCTTCATTTGTAAGGTGAGCTGCCAAACGCGGGTGGCACGTCATATGTGACTCCCAAGCCACGGATTGGGGACTACTGATATAAAGTAAGGCTCATGCAGACAAGAAATATGACAGTAGTGGATTATACAGGATATCACCTCATATTAACATTTACATTGTTAGCACTAGTAGATTAGCAGATGGCACACCCAGACTAAAACTAGGCCTGAAGGTGGGTTAGACTAGAGCATAGGGTGCGCTGATCATGAAGAGCAATTTTGAGTAATTTACTCTTGGTCAATGCCAGGAAGGGTTCCAAGAGAGAAAGAGAAGATCCACTCCTGACACTGGTTTGGAGGGAAAAAAAAAAAATAATTACTCAATAACTGCACCAAAATATGGTATTAGAACCTCGACTAAGAGATATGTTCTTGGTCAATGTGAATGCACCCATTAGAAGCCGGCAAAAATCTAATATGCAGCATATGAGGCGAGATTTATCAAAACTGGTGTAAAGTAGAACTGGCTTCCTGGCCTACAGCAACTAATCAGATGCCACCTTTCATTTTTTTTTTTTTTTTTTATGAAAAGTGGCATCTGATTGGTTGCTCTGGGCAACTAAGCCAGTTTTCCTTTACACCAGTTTTGATAAATTTACAAGGTTTCTATATTTTTTGGCACAAAAGATTTCAGGAAATAAAACACTATTTTATTTAATGCCTAAAAATCTGAACACTATATGGGAGGTAGATATTTTGTTTTAAGGCAAATGTCTTAACAATAAAAAAAATCTGAAACCTGAAATGCCAACAACCGGTAAATTGTGCAAATCAATAAATTCTAATAAAGAATGCAATCTAAATTAAAAAAATATATATGAGAGATTTATCAAACAGGTGTAAAGTAGAACCGGCTTAGTTGCCCACAGCAACCAATCAGATCCCCCTTTCATTTTGGACAGCTCCTTTGGAAAATGAAAGGTGGAATCTGATTGGTTGCTATGGGCAACTAAGCCAGTTCTACTTTACACCTGTTTGATAAATCTCCTCCATTGTTCTTATAAGGAAGCATTAGGATTCTGCCACACTTATAAAAAAAAAAGGCAAAGAACAGAGTTTTGTGGCGTTTATTTGTAGTTTTTTTAAAATATATTTTACTATTAGCCAACATGTAACACCTGGATGTGCAAAAAACAGAAAATGCAATATTTTTACAAAAAAATAAAAAAAATATAGAGTGTTAACCTAAACTGCAGTTTGAGCCAAAGCCAGAAGTAGATCAAGCAGAAAGGAGACCTTCCTTTGCATTTCCCCTTCATCAAAAACTCTGGCTTTTCCAGAAAAAAAAAAAAAAGGGTAGTTTCACAGTTTGTTTTTTAAATGCCACAATTTTTGTGGTAGTTTCATTTTTTTTTTTTAGAGATTTCTTCCTGCTGTATCCACTTCCAGCTTTTTCTCACAAACAGGATTGGTATTTTTCCAAAAACACTGCAGGAATCCTAAGCATTGGAGTGCATAGTCAACAGAAAGAAGTAATCTAAGCAGGGTGGGGGGTAACGGAGTATAACCTCATATCATAGAAACTGGTTATTTGGCTGTGTGGTTCATAGTAAAATTTGCTGGTCTCAGGTTCTGAGAGCAACGGCTGCGCAGAACATCCTATCTTCTAGGCAACAGGTAAAAAAAAGTCAAAGCGCCCTGGTTAACAACACCTGAGTGGGATTTATACATTTGAAAATAAAATACATAATAAAAACGGTCAACCATGCATTTAAAAACCTGAAATTAAAAACAAATCGTTTTTTCCTCCCAGTTTAAAGCCATCTTCACATTCTAATTGTTATTTCCAGATTTTTCGAAAAACATGAAATCCTGTAAAACAAAAAAGAAAAAAAGTTAGACATTAATTTTGTATATACATTGAAGTTTTAAAGTGTTACATTACCAGGTACATTCAGGAAAAGTAACTGAAATGAGTTGGTTAGAACTGGACAGCCAGTAGGTGGCAGTGTAGCGTCACTGAACTTCATACAGTAGGTAGAGCTTCATTATGGGATTATACACATTTTAATAATATTTTGCCTTGGGTGCCCATAACCACTTAGGGGCTATGGATGCTTTGAGACATTTTTTTAAAATAAATTATTGATTTAGAAGTAAACTAGACTATTGAAAACAAAGTCCTTTCTTAGCATTTTGCAGCTTCCATGTTTCCTTGTACATAGCTGCTGCAGAAAGCTGTTCTGTGATGAATCCGTCAAACTTAAGGGTGCATTAGGCTACTTTCACACTGGCGTTTTGGCTTTCAGTTTGCGAGATCCGTTCAGGGCTCTCACAAGCGGTCCAAAACGGATCAGTTTGCATTCCGAATGGAAAAAGGATCCGCTCATAATTCATCAGTTCAGTCTCCATTCTGCTTTGGAGACGGACACCAAAATGATGAAACTGAGCCAAACGGATTCGTCCTGGCACACGATTTAAGTCAATGGGGATGGATCAGTTTTCACCGACACAATAGAAAACGGATCCGTCCTCCGTTGACTTTCAATGGTGTTCAAGACGGATCAGTCTTGGCAATGTTAAAGATAATACAAACGGATCTGTTCTGAACGGATCAGTCCATGACGGATCCGCACAAAACGAGTGTGAAAGTAGCCTTAGATGGGCAGATTTTCTGCCCCATGATTGCTAATGAGCGTTCATATGAATGCCAGTTAGCTATAATCTTGCAGTGTAATACTGCTGCCGATTGCCCGATGAATGAGCTTGTTCATCGGGCAATCCAGATCTTTCAGCATGTCGAAAGATCAGGGTTTGCCGGCGGCAGATTGTGCGGTCTAATTATGATCTGCAATCGGAAAACCACTGTACAGCATGGGGACAAGCAATGGCCGTAAACCATGTATTTGGCATCACTATAATCATACGGACCCAGGTAATAATGTTATTTATGCCGAAAAATAAACTCCAGAAAACCAAGAATGTAAAAGCTTAATAGCGGTATTGCTGTTTTTTCCCCCCTCCCCCAGAAAGAGTTGATAAAAGGTTGTGTGTACCCCAAATTGGTACCATTAAAACTACAAAAAACAAGCCCTCATACAAATTGACACAAAAATAAAAAAAAGGTCTTGGAACGCGACAATGAAAAAAAAAAAAAAAAACGCTTG